>NW_009623712.1:9734-35295 GCF_000690535.1 Cariama cristata
GTAGACTCCAAAAGTTTTCTTAGCTGGGGGGAAATCCAAAAACGCTAACTGGCATTTTTTACAGAATCACAGAATCGATCAGTTTGGAAGACACCTCTGGGATCATCGAGTCCAACCTTTCCCCTAACACCACCATGTCAACTACACCATGGCACTTTTCTTAAACACCTTCAGGGATGGTGATTCTACCACCTCCATGGGCAGCCCATTCCAATGCCTAACGACTCCTTCTGTGAAAAAATGCCTCTTAATGTCTAACCTGAACCTCCGCTGGCGCAGTTTGAGACTATGCCCTCTTGTCCTGTCACGTTGCCTGGGAGAAGAGGCTGACCCCAGCTTCGCTACAATCTCCTTTCAGGTAGTGATAGAGAGCGATAAGGTCTCCCCTCAGCCTCCTCTTCACCAGGCTAAACAACCCCAGTTCCCTCAGGTGCTCCTCATAAGACTTGCCTTCCAGACCATTCACCAGCTTTGTTGCCCTTCTCTAGACACGCTCCAGCACCTCAATGTCTTTCTTGAATTGCGGGGACCAGAACTGAACACAACACTCGAAGTGCGGCCTCACCAGTGCCAAGTACAGGGGGACAATCACTTCCCTGGTCCAGCTGGCCACACTATTCCTGATACAAGCCAGGATGCCACTCTTGGCTACCTGAGTACACTGCTGGCTCATGTTCAGCCAGCTGTCAACCAGCACCCCCAGGTCTCTTTCTGGCTGACCACTTTCTAACAGCCTGTAACACTGCATGGGGGCTTTATGGCTGATGTGTAGGACCCGATACTTACTCTTTTTGAACCTCATGCCATTGGTCTTAGCCCATCAATCCAGCCTGTCCACATCCCTCTGTAAAGCTTGCCTACCCTCCAGCAGATAGACGGTCTGACCCAACTTGGTGTCATCTGCAAATTTACTGAGGGTGCCCTCAATCCCCATGTCCAGATCATCTATAAAGATCTTAAACAGCACCATCTCCAAAACTGAGCCCTGGGGAACAGCACAGGTGACTAGCTGCCACCTGGATTTAGCTCCATAGAAAGGAAAAAATCATAGCAGAATAGTCAGCACATTGTTAAAATATCCAAGCTACAAATGTATTTACTTTTTTTCATAATTACAGGCAAAAGGATCTGGGGCATGAAAGATAGTTTATGTTACGTGTGCAGCTTGTGTCAATTAGCCAAAGTTACTCAGACAATTTTGCTGAAGCTGGGGTTACTTTAAAGTAGGTGACCTGAGAGAACCTGGAAAAGACAGGGAAATTGAGATCTGCTATCTTGAGGAGACTTTATTGGAAGGTTGCATTTGGCAAGAATGCTGATGAATATATAAATTTATGCACTGTGTCAACTATGTTCAACCGCTTTAATATTTTTGAAATTAGTTGTTAGAGAATCTGCTGACAAGGAGCACTGTAAGGACACAGCAAATTAGAAAGAAATAAATTTCCAATGTCAGAGAGGAAAATTACAACATGCAGAACTGACAAAAACCAAGCGCTACACTAATAACACTAAAAATAAAATATACTATTAGTCATTTGGTATATATTCAGTGAAGATTACACAGAGACAACCAGATTTTTACTTTTTGGTTTGAAATGAGGATTGGATGCCTAAAGTAGTTTTGTATTCTGGCCTGTGGTGTTTAATGATCAGATGAGGGCAACAACAGAAGGAGTATACAAAGAATACAGTATACAGTAAATCCAAAGACTGATCTTTGTTTTAGGAAGTCAGTATATAGCATTTCATAATTTAGTGTCATAGACAAAACTTGTAGACAAGAAGAATCCTAGAACTGTAATGTTTGATCTTGTAAGTCAAGACAGAGCACATTACTAATAAAAGTCTCTGACCATTGCATGAGTTTCCTTTTCCTTTTATTAAATCAACATCTTTATACATTTTTTTAAATAAAATCATTTTGGTGGGCGGTTCATTTTGTGATTTGAGCTTCTGAATAAGGCATTTTTCAGTAGCCAGCTTGTAATGTTTTCTTTGTATCAAGCATATTTTTCATTTCGTTGAACTTCTGTCCTTTTCAAAATTTTTTTCATTCATTCAACCTGAAACATTTTATTATTATCAAAATACATACCATTTGACACCTGTGAAACTCGCCTAAAAATACAAATAGACTTTTGTTTTAAATTTGTTTCACAACAGAAGCTTGAAGAGAGAAAAGATGTTTTTGACACCTTCAAAATGCATCCTCCCACTCTGCTTATAGTTCGAACTGTTCACTGGATTTGAACTCTCATCATTTCAATTTCTCCAAAATACTGTTTCTCAGCAGTTTCATTTTGAAAAATCTATTCTCCATCACAGACTATAATACTCATTTGTTCAAGAAACCCTTCCTGAGCATAAGGCAAGTGAAAATCACTTAAGCTGTCATTCTACATTTTATAGAATTGTACCAATTAATTCATAGACAACTGAAATGATCAGTGTACTTAGTCAAAAGCATATAATGAACTACATTTTTTGCTATGTAATCCTTACTTTGTCTCTTTTGTGTTTTATTTTGCACCAACTTCTATTTTCTTAGTTCCAGTAAGTGTATTTTCAGTAAAGTCTGCCTCATGGTCCTAGGTTTCTTTTTAGCAGGTCATGGAATGGACTGTTCTTCCAGCTATGGAAAAGCTTCCAGCTCCCTCTCTGTGTTTTGTACTGATGCCAATGCTTTAAAGTCTTTGATGGTTAATATTTTATGCATTATATATTAGCCATGCCTTTTATCTGCTGTAACATTTTGATACCTCCTGATTTCATAATTATTTCCTGTTTTTCGTATGCATTTGCAAATTGCACGTGCTACTTCTAAAGTCAGAAAACATCATATTAAACAATTTCCAAAGTTGTAGGTCCACTTTTAGCACTCTTCTGATGCAAGCCTAACAAAAATATGAAAATAAATGCCACTTGGTGGAGGCTATGACTTTTTTGCTAGGAATACAACTGTCTGATTTGATAATGTCTTAATCATGTTCCCTGGTTGTCATGCAGAAAAGAGATTAAATGTGCATGGTATGAGATAATACATATATAGAAAAGATACCATAGTATCTTTTCCCATAGTATGGGCTCTATATTAGCTCTTGTCACTCAGAAAAGGTATTTGAGACTCACCATGGAAAGTTCTCTGAAAAGATCAGCACAGTATGTATCACAGGTCAAAGACCAATAAAATTACAAATTGTCAGGGCAAATAAAGAAGAAAATACATTATCTATTATTATGCTAGTGTGAAAACTGTGGTACACTAGAAGAGAAGAGTAATTAGAATAGTCAAAGATAAAGAGTAATTTTTATAGAAAAAAAGACTAAATAGAGTATATATCTTCAGCTTGGAAAACAGATGACTCAGGTCTACCATAAGCACTGGAGGTCCGTAAAGTCATAAAGAGCATAAAGTGGAGAGGAGAAGAATCAAATTCAATGTTTCATGCAACACAGCAGTGAAGTTACAAGGGATTAGCAGTGTGCTGATTTCTTTTAATGTCCTTGAAATTGACCTACTAGGCTTATTGTGGCTGAGGACAGCAGTTTTAGACAACACGAAATACATTTTCCAGTCATGGCTGCAAACAGTTTATGCACAATGTTGTAGGGGCAAAATCGCAATGTGGTATCCAAGTGCAATCATACAGATTCACAAACAACCACGTGGAGTAGTGATTATTAAACATCAACCCACTGCTCAAAAAGTCTCTATGTCACTCATAGCTGGAAACCATTAAGTTACAGAAATCTGTTCTTTCCCTGTCTTCCCAAGAAGGTTCTACTAGTTGCTATCAAAGATAACCTTCTGACAAGGTGGCACATTTGGCTTCATCCAGGCTGACGTTTCTCATGACACACAGAATACTTTCCTAATTGATAATGTCCAGCAGCAAAGTGTTAAGCCAATGATTGCAAAATGTTATAGACACACAGTAGAAAAGAGAAAAAAATTGACAATATCTCACTCATGCGAATTCTAGTATGTCAGCCCTTTGGATTTTATTTTTTTAGAATGAGCACAAAAGAAATCAAATATTTCATGCTTTTCTTAATGATTAGATAAGGACCAAAAGCAACAGTAAAAAAAGAAAAAAATACTTGTTTGAAGGAGAAATATACTAAAAACATCAGTCAGTGCATTGATGTAATCCACACAGTACCATACTAGTGAGTTATTACATATTTCCTAGGTTTATTGTAGAAATACATGTTTTCTTTGTTCTCATTGATAAGTTTGATTTTTTTTCCTGTTCCTCATCATGGAGTCAGAGATTTCTGTCCTGAAGGAACAAAACTGATCACGCAAATGATCAGTCTCTACGTAACACAGAGCAGAAAACAGCTTTCAATTTTTTGTATCAAGTCTGTGACTTCTGTTTGTGCTGTAGTCATTACTCCAGAAAGAAGGAAAAATTTTGGCTAATTACATGCCTCAAACTACTATGTTACTAAATCCATTTTATTTATTATTTCAGTTGTGCTGAAACCTCTGTATCACTTCATAAGTTTTGGAAAGCACTTCATCATTGATCTGTGAAAATGATTGTGCCTGTCAGTTTACCACTCAGATCCAGCAGCATATATGGTGGCTGCACTTGGCAAATCTTGCTTCTAGTTTATTTTTGTGACAGATTTGGGTTGTGTACAATGTCTGTCTCCTTTGACTCTGTGTTGCATGTCGTATGGTTTCATCAAAACCAAGACAATTTTAATTGCAGATGCCAGCATACGGCATGCAAAGTAACAAGTATTAGAGCCCATCCTCTGTTTTGTGAAGCCAACAGGAATTTAAATTGTGACCCATTCAGTGGGAATCTGGTTTGGTCTTAGAAGGAAATGTAGTCATTGAGATCTCTGAAAAGCTCAGATCACTGCGTTCTTAGCTCAGTAAACTATTCTTCTGAAATATAGTTTTCTCCTCTGCTGCATATATACATTGCATCAGGCATCTGAAGGATGGCGTTTTTAGAAAAGTTGTATCTGAAAATCTGAAAAGCGTATTCATCCCCAGACAGCAATATGGCTAGCATGGTATTCAATAGCCACAAAGGCAGAGTCTGTCCATGTCCAACATTAATAACTACAAACTGAGGGAGACGTGGGGATGTTGCATTTTATCTCTCTGTTCTCTTTAAATTGCTATGTCAGAGAAGCAGGACTTCAGGCAACTGTGAACTAGACACTGCTCCCTTCTTTCTCTGAAGACTCTTCTGCATTCTCATCTGATGGAAACTTAGTGACAGCATAAATTTCCCAATCTTTCCCAGTCTGTTTTCTCATTAAAAGGGAAGCATTGTTTACACTGCTTTTCTCCACTAGAACTGCATCCATGGAGCAGCTTCTGAGCTATGCTGCAGTTGACAGCTGAGGGAATTTCTCTGTGCAAAATCTGGCTAGCAGAAGTTGGCCAGAAAGAAGGGTGTTCCCTTCTGTGTTGGTGTAGAAGTGCTAAAAATAAAAGTTGCCAAAGAGTAGTTGAAATTAAAAAAAAAACAAAACCAAAACGAAACCAAACACATAACTCTGTGTATAGAAGTGTTTTAGCTGTAGTTTCCCTTCCTTCATACAAACCACATAATGTGACTTCTTAAGTCCTCATTTGCAGACTTTTAGGGTACTTAATGTAATAATAATGAACTTTCACGAGAAAGTGACCTGCTATAATGAATGCTGTAATGTAGCAGTCCAGAACTCCAGAGTTGTAAATGTCTCCTATATGTATATTGCCTCTCTATATGTGTATAGACACAGACACGCAGACACGCACACACATAGACACAGATAGACACACACACCCCACCAGTTCATGAAAATCAGAACTAAAGAAACAGCTCCAAAACTCTACCTAAAGTGCAATAGTTAATCCACTGTAAGTTTAAAGTTATTTCAGAAAATTGCATTAGTTTTTGCCAGTGGCAGTCTCTGTCTTTCATGAGAACAACAGGCCTTTTGCAGAGGCCTTTTGCAAGCATCTTTTGTTCATATACTGAACTCTGATCAAAAACCTGTGAAACTGCACTTAATAGAATGCTGTGCCCTTGGGTATTGATTCCAAGCACCTTGCTATGCTCTTGCCACTGCACGATTACATGGCTTTTGGCTTGGTTCTGTCTCCTGTTAGACTAGTTCATAACACAGTATGATGAGCACAGATTCACCTACAAAAGAAAATGTAGGCACACAGTCAGATAACTCTGTGCTTAACCTTAACAGTAATGTTTTCAGGTGATTTTTAGAAGTCTAAATTCCTTTTTTTGAGAGGCAATGAGCATGAACGATGTTAAGTCACTCAGGGTGAAAACTGAAAAGAACACAAGCTCTAGCTCCCATCATATTCAAAATAAAATTTAATCCTTTTGTTTTATAGAACTGAATGGAATACTTCTCAAAATTTAACCTTAAGTCTTTGGAGCTGATGAGATTTGATCTTGAATATTTTGTCTCCCTATATTACTGTTTCCCACCCATTTCATAAAGAAATTACAAATCTGTAGGAATTTATATCTATGCGTTCAATATCAGACATTCATGATGGTTTGTTGTGTTTGATCACCATGTAGTCTAAATTAGAACACCTTATCATTCCATAATTAATCTTTGCAAAATCAAAAACAAAATCATAAAACAACCAAACAAATTAACAAAAAAACCCAAAATACCAGGTCAGGCTTATTTGTATATTCTGAAAAGAAATGATATTTGAGAGATAAGGTTCCATTAAGGCAGCAGGTGTAAATCCCAATTTCTTCTCTGCAGGTGCCTCTGTTTTATCTGTGATTAGGGTTTCTTTTTAACCCAGTGTCTGTAAACTACACATTTTCTTCAAGTTTAAAATCAAGTTTAACCAGTGGTTTTGCCTAAATAATAAGGGGTTATAAAAACTACTTGTATGTCTAAATCATCTACCATAAGTGCAGTAGGAGTGTGCAGAATAACACTTCTTATATTTACATTTCCCAGTTCTGTATTAATCATCATAAATTCCTGGAGGCAAGGCCAAGGAAAGAAAATATTCACTTCGTTCACTCCATTGATGTATCTAAATGTACAGCTATTCTTTGATATATGATTGAGATTTTAATGTATAGTAAGATAATTTAAATGCTTCCACACACGTATAGTTTCTCCATTTCCTTTTTCATTGCCTACTTACTTACAAAAACATGATTTTTATCTGCTCTCACAGTACACCAAAGTTCAATTCACTGATGAGAGCACTGAATGGGATATTGATTCAATTGGACAGAGTGAGGAATTAATCTTTCAGTCCTCTGGACCTTTTCTGTGTTTGAGACACTAATTTTTAAAAGAAGTGAAGTACAGTTTAAGTCTTCCCACCAGAAAAGTTAAGCTAAAATTCCTAAAACAATTCTAGCTTTTTTTTCCAACTCTGTTAAAATTTCCCAAAGGAGTTTCCAACTGCCATAATAAGCATTTAAGAAATAGCTTGGCATTGTGTTTAATGAATGACTTTATTAACTGACTATGCCTGGATTCATTGCCAGTTGGGACTACCTCTGTACTGCTAAAGTAAACAAAGCCTGTGCATGGCATGGCAGGGACTTAGACACTTCCCCATGTTGGTTGGATTTTTAATATGTTTCCTGGCATGATATTGATCTGTGCCAATGAGCACTCAGAACCACAGAATCTATTTGGTTGGAAGAGACTTCTGGGATCATTGAGTCCAACCTTTGCTCTAACCCCAAAATATCAGCTAGACCATGGCACTAAGTGCCACATCCAGTCTTTTCTTAAATACCTCCAGGGATGATGACTCTACCACCATCTTGGGCAGTCCATTCTAATGCCTAATGACCCTTTCTGTGAAGAAATGCCTGCTAATGTCTAACCTGAACCTCGTTTGGTGCAGCTTGAGACTATGCCCTCTTGTCCTGTCACTAGTTGCCTGGGAGAAGAGGCCGACCCCCAAGTGGCTACAACTTCAGCTCCTCATCCTTAACTTCTGGCTCAGCGGTTTGGGTATCCTGAGAACAACTGGTCTTGGTATTGAAAACCGAGGCAAAGAAGGCATTGAGCACTTCTGCTTTCTCCTCATCCCTTGTCACTACACTACCCTCTGCATTTAGCAAAAGGTGGAGAATCTCCTTGACCCTCCTTTTGCTGCCAATGTGTTTATAGAAACTTTAGAAATTATCTTTAACTACACTGGCCAAAACAAGTTCTAATTGAGCCTTGGCCCTTCTAATCTTCTCCCTGCATGACCTCACAATATCCCTATATTCCTCCCAAGTTACCTGACCTTCCTTCAAGAGACAATACATTCTCTTTTTATCCCTAAGCTCCAACCCAAGTTCTCTGTTTAACCAGACTGGTCCTTTTTACTTACATAGAAACAACTCAGGAATTAGTAAGGATTAAGAGATGTTCCTGACATCCAATTTGGATGTGGCCACCCTGTCTTAGAAGGTTTATGGATGCAAGCCATGGTTTACCAGCTGGCCTCAAAGCCAAAAAAATTGTCCACTGCATGTTTTAGTTGCTACTATTTTCATAAACAACAATTGGAAACAGCTCAATGAGTCCTCATCATTACCATGTTTTTTTTTTTGTATGAGATCTATAAATGACTGCTTTCTATTTCAAACATTTTAAGATGTACATCCAGCTTGGTACATGGCACAGGTAACTCATGGGTTCTTCATAGAACTGTAGCCAGAAAGGCGTTTTTTCTCTTTAGGTTTTATGCACAGGAAGATAATGGGTAGAGCCTGTCAAGGTCTTTTACATGGAGTAGTACTGATAAGGGAGATGGGAGGCAGCAGAAAAGTGCTGTGCAGTGGAGGCAGTCTAGAGATCTTGGAACGTCCACCAGTGCAGATAGGCAATCCATTCAGTATTTCATAGCAGTGTCTGTTTTCACATCCTGAATCTTCACATGTGCATGAACAATTACACTGGAGCTAATTGTGAACTGATTTTGGTTGGATTATGAAGTATTTTTTACTCTCATTTAGAAAAAATAGCCATCTAAAAACCTTTCCTTCACTATATTATAATTTAGTAAAGTTAGTTTTAAAAGAAACATAATTTAAAGTGTCAACCATCAATCTGACATTTTTATTTATGCAATGTTTTGATTGAGTTGAAAGAATTTTTATTTTTTCTAATCAATCAGAATGTTTACAAGAGAGATAGCCCATGATGAGTGTTCTATAACTACATTTAATAGACTCTAGAGCAGTATTCAAAGAATAAAAATTTGTGTTATATCCTGCAAACTGGTGGGTGAAGTTCCCTGACACAATGCCACTGAAGTCAGTGGCATTACAGCCAGGTTAGATATATCCTTTAATGTCTTGGTTTGAATAATTAAGTAGCCCACTCCAGTTCCATCTTTGGTTATGTGCTTATTCACTGAGATTGCACTAATTAAGCTTGACAAAAAGCCATATGTGTAAGGAAGTGGATCAACCTAACCAATGAATGCATTGTGAAAGTGATTATGAAGAGCCATGTAATCAGACAGACATTTTACACAATTGCCTGAATTGGGGTAATGTGCTACCATAAAGAGGCAAGAATCCCAGAGCAGAGTTGAGTAGCATGGTCTGTTGGCCTCAGGAGGTAGACAGAAGGTAGAGATTCCCAAGTGTGACTTCTAGCTGTGGATTCTCAGGTCTGTCACCAGCTGCCACCGGTACTGTGCCACTTGGGGCTGGACCTCAGAGCTGGGAATGACTGGGGTTTTGGGGCTACATTGACAGAAGTTGAATACGGGGGAGAAGTCCTTTGTTTCAGAGTGACAGGGTGTCTGTGACCTTCTTACTACAGCAGCCTGGGAGGGAGGGGCTGGCTACTTTCACCAGAGAAAGTGCAAGCCTCCCTTTTCTTAAGTGCTTGGTTTGTCAGATACTTTCTGATATATTATTAGGATAACGCTTTTGCACAGTTACGAGAGTGTGTGAATCACAGATTTTACACGAACCGTATCATTAGAGTAACATATAGCCTGTTAGGCTCTGGTATAAACTCATAATTTGTCAGCTGGAGTTGGAATTCTTTCTATAGCTGCACATCTACTTTCTCAACAGATGCTAGTTGTAAATTGGTAAGCAGAAAATTTCAATTCAGGAAGCGGGATGTTGGAGGGAGCGTTACACATAGTAGCACCTTCATCAGTTTGCTAATTCAGTTACTAACAGAAGTAAGGATACAGTGCAATGAGCTTTGAGTAACAGTAAGAGTACTTAGGCACATTGGCCCATGCCAAATCTCAGTCAAGCGCATTGTTCTTGCTATTATACCTCACATGCCTAAAAACATATACTGCAATCACTGTCAGGTTTTGGTTCCAAACCATACACATGCAACTTGCTTTAAGTAACAGATGTTCAAATACAGTTACCAATTTTTTTTCTGAGACTTCATGACCCATATAACACAGGGCAAGAAGCAATTTAATTGTTAAATTTATTCCAGAACAGAAAACAAATCTTGTTATATTTAAGTAACTTTTCCAACACCAAATTTTCTAGCTGGCAGTCTGCTTGTACTGAGCTTTTCATGTAAACCAGCAAAATGGGGTACACATGTGCACAAACAAGGAATGAGAATAACAGCACTTAAATGCAACTTAAATGGCGAATGTTTCCACACATTTGTATGTCAGAACATCTACAGATATTATGGCACCATGGCAATCCAAATTCAAAGTTGCCCGTGACAGTCAGCGTGACATCCATTTGATATGAAATAAATCCCTAGAATTAACAACCAGACAATAGCTGTTCAAGTTACTGAATGCAATTATATGCATGAGTCTAAATCCATGTAGTTCTCAGGATCATGAGCACACCTGAGAAGTCATTGGATCCCATCATGTTATATTACATGGGAGAGTGATAGTCCTGCTATATGCATCACTAAAGGAACTTCTAATTGTTTCTCAAGATGGTACTAACCATGGTGCTTGAAATGACATGTGAAACTGGTCTTAATCATTCACAAAAAGCTCAGTTAAGTTCAACATTATCACATGATTCTTATTTCTTATTGGTTATTTGAAATATAAAATCACTTGATACAAGCTTTTTTTTATCTTTTATAAAACTACTGTTAAATATATAACAATAAATTAAAAAATCTTGATTTGAAAGAAATTATGTATCCAAATGTGGGCAAGAGTAGTTGTGCTTTGAATTAAGTGTTCCTTATTCTAAAAACCAGAAACATCTTAAATACCTTTTCATTGACTTATGACATCATTCCAGATTAGCAATTTAATCATGTTTTACTCTTGATAACAAGTCTTATCTAACATTGGCTTTATGGATGTAATTTGAAAGGAAGAATTTCATTAACATTTAGGCTTATTGAACTCAAATAAATGCATTAAGTCTTGATAAATATTCAAGTTTTTCTAAATGACTTATGTTGTTCTCTTGTTGATTACTATCTGTCTGAATATAAAAAGCATAGAACGGAAGCTGGGGAAAACTAGAGACAAATAATTGCGATTTATTATTCTTACACAACATATTTCATTTCCTAGCTACTTAAAAAATATTTTCAAGCAGCGATGTCTTAAATAAATAGGGTTTTCCAAAAGTTTAATAGTCTTGGCAAAATAATACGTACAACTCCTTTCCAAGAATGTTATTAGCATTGAAAAGTGATTATACTGTCAGGAAATTCCAGAATTAAAATTGCCTGAGGAACTTAGAAGAAAATCCTCTGTGCATTTTAATTAAGTCACAGATACCTGACAAAGTATTATGTTTCTTACAGGGTCCATTTCTTCTTCAGTGCACAGGGAGGATAAGCAGGAGCAGAGTTGTTTTGTTCTTGCTAGTTAGTGAATAATATGTTTTTTCTTACATCATAGTCCTCTCTGAAGACAGAGTTCTTTCCTTCCTCATAAACTTACTAGTGGTATGCATCATCCTTGCAACCGTACGCTTACAAGTGTGAAAATATTTAGCACACTTACAATTTTCTGAAATCATAAGATTCTATAGCTTCATTTTATGAATGAAGATCAGATGTGCAGACTATAGACAGTCTGTTCTGTTCTGAGTGCCCAAAAGGTGGCAGGTGAAGATATTTTTCAGGATTTTGCATGTTCCCCTTCCCACCTCCTCCCTCCAAGAAATTTCCGTTGTCTATTTAAAGATGGAGGTGTTAATACACTGTATTTTTGCAATTCAGATACCAGGGAGTGGTATAACATGTTCCCAGAGAATGAGCAGCACAGTACTGCACAGTGAATATGTGTGACATACTTTATTTTAGGGATATTCCCAGCTCAGGAATTCAATTAAGGAACTAAGGGTAGTCATAAGCTGTTTTCTTTCCTGGTAATTCCTTGCTCATGCACATATTTCTACAACTGAAGTACTGTCGCAGGAACAGCCTCCTCGATGATGTAACTTGGTTGCTCCCAATATAGAACTGCTTTTTACAACAGATGAAGCTAATGGTGTCTATGCGTTTTGATAGTTGTCGCATAATATCTACAGAAAGAGGAGTGAATTAAGACTATATGAGAAATTTACATCTAATAATTTTCAGTCAGCAATTCAAGCATCCCTTCCGGTCTGCAGAGGGGAACCTGGTCAGGTAGACGTAGTCTTTTCTTTCTGTTCTGCTTCCTACTTCAAGTCTTTCTGTTTCTTCCTTTCAATAATTTTTTGTCCCACCCCTTTTTGTTTTCTGCTAGTGTGTCCTCACCTTTGATGACTCTCGGTTTCTAGTTTGTGCCAGTAACAACTCCTCAGATATTTAATTTCAATTACCTGGTCTAGAAAATTCTTTTTTTAACGTGCAGCTCTCCCCATACACTAGGATTTGCAGTTCCACTGTCTGCACAGCTAACTCAGTTCCCTTCATTTTCCTTTGCATTTGAACAATTTCTTTGTGTATTTTGTTACCCAGCTGACTCTTTTACACAACTCTCTTTGTTCTCATTGGTTTTCCACCTCCAATTACCCTTCCTGAATAACCTCCTAACCTCAGTGCTCAGCTGCTCCTGTCACTCTACTTCTTTTCCCTGTCTCTACCATGAAACTTTAACTGGTTCTATCTTCATACATCATTTTTTTCCCTTGGTGATAATTACCAATGTCCTTGTCCAGTCAGTCTAAAATTCCAGACCTCCTATCTTCAGATAAAGATAAAAGACTGTATATTTTCTCACAGTCCCTCCATAATTCTGGTCCAGTTATTATTCTGCTCACAGTTTGAAAGAGGCAGCTCTCAAAAAAAAAAATTAAATCCTGTATGGTTCCTGTGAGATTTAATGTCATGACAAGAAAAAAAAGCTCCCTGATCTCAAACTCAGGCCAAATGTGAACATGTACACAGTAAAATTCATAATTCAGCCAAGCTCCAGCAGATCTTTCTGAACAGAACAGAAAGCACAGCTCTTTCAAACAGGCACTGTGACATTTCGAATTCTGCACTTCTAATTTTGGGCATGCAGCTTTTTAAAAGAAAAAGTCACTAGCATGTTTTAACATGATGGTAAACCAAAATTTTTTTACCTTACACTTGTTCAGAGAACCAGTTGAACTATTTTGGTTGATATTTTCCATTAATATTCCACCTTAGGCAGCAACTCAGTGTAGAAACAGCTTTCCCAAGATATTAAATTTCATACATTTGCAAAATCTGAAGAAAATGTAGAAATGCTACTAGGCCTTCTACAATACTGTAATGTAATTTCAGAATTTTATGCTGTCAGCAGAATTTAGTGTATCACATGTAATCAAATCCTTACTGATCTTTCTTCTCCAACCACATTTGTGTTACTAACTTCTGTTGACTCTTGAATTTTGTGTAGTCAAATTTGTATATTTCTTCTGGCTTTCTTCTTCTTAATGAGAAACCACCCAAATAGTCTTTAATTTGCTCTGTGAATTTAAAGCTAAGGTAATATTTAAGCATTTGTAAAGTAGAATGTGTGATTGAAAAGTAATATTGGTATAAAACTGTATTTTGCAAGGACTAGCAGGTTATGTGGCAAATTAATGTAATTCTCAATGGAATAGCAAACAACAGAAAGTGCATTAATCCTACAGAAAGACTGACCTGACTGAACAGAGAGCTTTGGCAGGAACTCAGGGAAAAAAGGAGAGTTTATGGCCTTTGGAAGAAGGAGCAGGCGACTCAGGAGGGCTACAAGGATGTCGTGGTGGCCTGGCAGCCTGTGGATCTCAAGTCATTTTTCTATGGATGAATTTTGGGTGACCCTGGAACAACTGCACATCAGTCCTGGTGTGCGGTGTCTCCTGCTCCTGTTACCCATTGGGGAGATCTTTGCATTCAAGAGCTGCCACTGGCTCAAACAGAGAGGAGATCCTAGCCCATGCTCCAGTTTTGCTCTGCACAGTCACTTTTGTGCTGCAAAGTAGAAAAGAGCATCTGGCCTTTGCTAAACAAAGAATTACAGTTTCTGTATTTGCTTTGAGGCCAGCTGTTTCTTTTTAAACTCATTGCAAATGACGCAATGTTGGAAACATTCTCATGAGAGGATCATCTGATACAAACTGCTAGAGCCCTGGATAATTTTCTGTATTGGATGACTCTCTTCTTGTAGCTTGCCAAATTTAGAAGTGATCCCAGTGCATGTTTTATTTTATTTCTCTTGAATATTTTTAAACATTTTCTGATTGGCATGAAAATGAAAATAAATTATATATTGAAAGATCTTGTTGGACTTCCAGGCAACACCACTGCAAAAAGCCTATATTAGCTCTCTGCCACAGCCTCAGGCAATACTAGAAAAAAATCTATTCTGCTCACAGCTCACTGATGTGCTAGTGGGTTTTAGATTTGCATCTTTTTGGTCTTGCTGGATTAAAGAAATGAATTGATGAATTCTATACTAGAGCTGCTCTGTTGCGAGTTTGGCCTGAAATAGGAGGTACCACAGTGGGACCACTGCCTGCCTGTGCTACTCTGGCTCTGTTCTACCTGACTGTTGGCTTTGCTATGCAGTAACCGCTCATCCAGGCTGCCTTGCTTGATTGTTTCATGAGTAAGTGTCTGACTTGCTCCATATTTACTGGATAAAAACATTGCACCACCCTTGCTTTTGCCAGCTGGAGGACTACAGGAAACACAAAAGCTGTTCGTAAGAGAGAAGTTAACAGCTTTTTTGAATAAATAACAGGGTCTGTGATTGTATGGACCATAAGCTAGTCTGAAAATTGTACCTCTAAGTGACTCATTAAATGTACTCTGTCAGAAGGACAAGGTTTCCAGGTTTTCCCCTATATCATCAAATATATAGGAACTCAATGAAGAGTTTAATTAGGAAAACAGAAGTTCAGTTGTCATGAAAAGCAGTGTATAAAATTTAGCATATATTCATGGATATTACTATAGGTACCTGTAGCTGGTGAGTATCTGGCTACAATTTCTGTATTAATGCAGTAACTACAAAAGCCAGAGATTTAGTAGATTTGGATTTTCCTTTATAAGATAATTTTATAATGAGAAAACATATATTAAGTCAGGAAGTGTAGCTTTCATCCCTTGCATTCAGTACTCCGTCTTTGATAAAGCAATATTAATTACCTATAAAACAGGAAAGTCATTCTGTTTAAAATGCTCAATGCACTTAATTTACAAACAGATTTTGCTGAAATACGGGGCTGCACAGGGTTTTGACAGCCTCTATTAAAAACAAAATTCATATTCCCCCTAAAATAGTTTCTTCTTTATACAACAAACATCCAGATGGACATTTCCTTCCAAATTACATTGACATTGTAGAGAAAATGGGCATTAAACACATTAGACTAGATACAGCTCTTAAATGTAAATGATTTGCAACTCACAAGAACTGTAATGTGATGAAATGTGGGAATATCACCTGTCAAAAATACCTGCTTCTGGTCCTGGGACATCTTGGTTAATTAAAATTTGTTAATTGAAATTTGTTAATTGGAATTGTTAATTATTGTTAATTTGTCAATTTGGAATTGAAGCTGTAAAACAGTGATTTTCATGCATATTACAATCCAAATGTGATGGTATCTTAAAAGAAACTAGTTTGATTTTTTTCTTCTACTCTTTTAGTATATATATATCTGGGGTGTGTAATTTTGAGGAATCCTTCTTATGGCATGTAAAGAAATCCTTCTTAAGAGATATAAAGAGTTTCAGGGTATGTGTCTCCAAATATTTCTGAAGTAATCTTTTTCTGTTAGAAGGAAGATGCTTACTATGTTTTGGTGGTCTTCTATAGGTATCTCATGATGCATTTATGCTGATAACTCACTTTTTTGGCCCTGGACTCATCTAAGGTACATGTGGATGAACAAGTTATCAAATAAAGAACCCTGGTCCCTGCTTGGGAAAATCAGGTTTGCATGGGGGTGTGAATAGAATCATAGAATATCTCGAATTGGAAGAGACCCATAAGGATCATCAAGTCCAACTCCTTGCTCCTCACAGGACTACCTAAAACTAAACCATAGGACTATGAGCATCATTCAGATGCTACTTGAACTCTGACAGGCTTGGCACTATGACCACTTCCCTGGGCAGCCTGTTCCAGTGACTGACCACCCTCTCAGTGAAGAACCTTTGCCTAATGTCCAATCTGAACTTCCTCTGATGCAGCTTCATACCATTTCCATGTGTCCTACCGCTGGTCCTCAAAGAGAGCATAACAGCACCTCCCCCTCTGCTGCCCCTCTTGAGGAAATTGACTGTGATGATGTCACCACTTGGCCTTCTCTTCTCTAAGTTGAACAAACTGAGTGACCTCAGCTGCTCCTCATAAGTCTTACCCTTGAGACCTTTCACCACCTTGGTTGCCTTACTCTGGACACACTTTAGCAGTCTGATGTCCTTCTTGTGTTGAGACCAAAAACTGCACAGAGTACTCGAGATGGGGCTGCACCAATGCGGTGTAGAGTGAGAGTGGGACAATCACTTCCCTTGACTGGCTAGCTCTGCTGTCCTTGGTGCACTCAGGACATCATTGGCCCTTCTGACTGCCAGGGCACAGTGGCATGTGTCATTTGCTCATGAGGTTCAAGCTGGACCAGCCACTCAGTAGAAGAGCCATGAAGTGGGTAAGATACCCCAGGATTCAGGCAGAGGAGGAGGGGACTTTGCTGTCTGTGCTTACGTTTTATGTAAGTCCACTGTGTGGGTGCTTTTGAAGGTAGTGCCTCATCTGTGTCAGCGTCTATGACCAGCAGTGTCAGTGTCCAGTGTGTTTCTTTCTGTGTGTGTGTGTGTGTGTGTGTGTGTGTGTGTGTCTGGTTTGGGTGCTTGGCAAATAGGAAAGCAGCAGTTACATCTCTCAGCCTGGGCAGACACCTCAGGTCCCTGAGCGCTGGGCTGAGCTCCAGCAGCCATGCAGGAGAGGTCCTGGCCCAAATCAGCAGGCAGAGATGGCTACTCCTAACATCTTTTAACAGAGAAGATAGCATAGGATAACAGAGAAGGCAATAATAAAAGAAAAAAAAAAAAAAAAAAACAAACAGAATATAGCATACTAGTGAGGAGACACGTAATGTAATAGAGGAAAGAAATAAAATACTAGGATTACATTGGCTGAGAACAGATCACAGGTAAAATCCTTGCTCAAATAAACTCAGCGATTTCTTAATGATGTCAGCTGTTCTAGGCATTCACCCCAAACTGCAGTATTTTTAGGTTAATTCTTCAAACTTTGTCTTCACTGACTTTGTGGGAGTGTTACCTCAGTGAAACGTGCAGCAAGGTCAGCATTCCTGTGATAAGCAGAGGTTTTAAATAGTACTGACTACATCTAACCTTCCAGCTTTATCATTCTCTAAATTACCTCATGTTTTGGTAACTTTCACAACTAATTCCAAGGAGTAATTAGAAAATCTAAGACAGTGAATGATAATCATCATAAATCATGAAGACTACTTAATTAGTTCCCATTGTAAGTAAGTCTTAAATGACATGATCTTTCCACAATGCATCATATTGACTTGAGAAAGATGTTTGCCTTTTGATTTAATGAGCTAGTGGCTCACTTACTACAGTACAAGGTGTCAGTTTCCTTCATTTAGCAGCAAAAAGAACAGAGATTTTTGCTTTTTTGGCTTGTGCTGCTTTCCTTTACCACATAGAACCAAGAAATAAAAGATGAAATACATATTGTTTTCCAAGTCACAGTCCTATAATTTAAGAGAAGTTTACCATTTAAAAGTATCAGTACAGCAACTGAGACAGTGACTATCTCCAGAAAGTTCTTTCAGTGCTGCAGGTGTTATAGAATATTTACAATGAAACAGTCCAGCCTGGACGTCCAATGAAGTAATGTTAAACAATACAAGCTATTGCATTTTTTTCTAGCCAATTCTAATACTCTGTCAACTCTGCTTGAGAAGATTTCAACTGAATAAGAAGAATGTTTTCTCCTCTTAACGCTAGATTCCATTATGAAAAATCCCACTCCCATTCGCACTTTTGTTTGTTTTTTTCATTAGTGATAAGACATTATTCAAATAAAAAGTAATTATGAGGCTGTTACCAAAAATAGTAACCAAGAAAACTCTCTAAACCAAATGGTAGTTTAGAAAGCTGACATTGGTTTATTGCAGCGCCAGGCGCGTGGGGGATTGCTCCTCCAAGCATGCACACTGAGTAAAACAAAGATACATATTGTATATTATGAGACATTTGCGTATTCATAGTACACTACATATTCATTGTTATTCACACTTAGGATTGGTTATGTGTTTCTCAGGTCTAATGTCAATTAGTACGCATCCTCAATTAGCACTAATGAAGCCTCTGTATTAACTACGCATGCCCCCCAAGCGGGGTTTTGCCCTCTTTCGGGGGGGCCATTTGGGTTGGAGGTCGCGATCTCCCGCTACCACAATTACCTCTGTCCTGCTCTCAGCCAATTTATTGTTGATGTCTGTGGGTTGTAACGTGTTATCAGCTTGGCTCCCTTCATGTCTAGAACTCCCTCTCTCGGAGGCCTCTCTCCACATTCTTGCCTACTGACTTAGATAACAGTGTCCCTTCTTTTATCATTTGTTCTTTTTCTTGATGCTTCTCAACCTTGAGATGCCAGGCTAAAGAATGTGCCTGCTTTTATGTTAATTTAACTGAATTATTTAACCCTTTGGTATCAAGGCTATTTGGATTATCTCAGGTTCTCTCTGCATAAATAATATTTAAAACAGGGTTATCTGAAGGTTTTCATAAACAAAATTTTTAAAACTATGGAAGTTCCCTTAAAATTTCACTACCAGACTTCCAAGAAGTCACATAAGATTATTTGTGAAGGATTCTGGAGACAACATTGTTGTGTGATTGTCCTGTTTTTAACACTCTCTGACCTACTCTGTCAACTGCAAACTCTTTAAAGATGTTTTCAAGCTGAGTTCCAGGAAAAGATGTTTCTTTCTTACTTTCCATTTTTATTTTTCTTCCCATGTCCATCTCGAACAGACTTGATCCTACCCCAAGGCTCATTCGTTTATTTATGTACTCTTTATCCCCAAACCCATAGAACAGATTAATTTTGACTGTTTTCAGTTAATGAAAATACCTGGCCAAACATTGCAAGAACTAAATTTTTTTCTACTCTCGTAGCTCTGTCCATCTCTTTTCCTTTTGCCAATCTGCATAACTATGTAGAACAAAAGAGGTACAGATTTTTTATTTTTTTCTCTTTTGACAGCACCAGTCATCAGGGAAAGTACTTGCATAGACACCTTCTGGGAAGTACGTTACAGAATCATTCTCAGTAGAAAGACTATGAACATGAATTTGCATGTTATGTGTACAATAATGCAAACATTTTTGTATTTTGACTTGTTTCAAGAAAATGCAACAGAATTCCTAAATCCAGATGTTTAATTTTGATTGAGAAAAAGAAGTCTCAGTCTTCCAAATATGCAATTTCAGAGTATCTTTTATACTCAAACTATCAACTTTTTGTGCTTCTCCAGAATAAAAAATAAAATTGCATGTTTGTGTTTCCTGAGCCAAGAAACTTTCAGCACTAGTATGCAACTACTAAGAAAACTCAAATACCTCAAAAAAGCACATTACAGCAAATATGACAATTTTTTTCTCTCATTTACAAAGACATTCTACCTTCCTTTCTTCTTAGTTTCCCTCTAAGACAAATTGCCAAATCCCAATGCAAATAAATTTTTCAAATTTGAAAATACAAACTTAATTTGCAGGAACAAGACATTGCTTGCATGTTTCATTTTCTAAAGAAGGAGCAGACAATTCTAGGATCTTTGTTTCTTTTCCTTGAAGACCAATTGCTTTGTGAGCAGAAAATAATAAACAATATAAAAGTTGCCTCGAAGAAAATAAATGTGAAGTTCATTCCTTTAAAAATATGAGCTTAAATTCTAGTTGTCATGGGATACCTCTTTGCCACAAGATTTTTGTGGAAGAGCAGTGGCACCACGAGTCTCAGTGCAGTAAGTCAGGAAAGTCTAATTGTTTAAAGTTACCAAGGAGCGATTCAGCTGTCATAGTCATGCCAGTAGCACAGCAAGCTGCTCCAGAGGTCCTTGGCCAGTCTTCCTTCCTACCAGCTTGATTCCTTTTGTCCTGGTAAGCTATTTATTTCCTTTTTTAATTTCTCAGCTTATTCTAAAGACCAGTCTGAGAGTAGTTCTAAAGAGTTTTCTGATATTCCAGCTTCACTTGCACAGTGAGCTAGTGACAATCATTGACCTAAGTAAAGTTTTAGAGTGAATATTTATGTGTATTTAAACCACTTCATTTTCACGATGACTGGAAACTACCCAATAGGTATGAACATTCAAAATAAAAAGTAGAAATCAATGCTTCAATGGTATCACTTTCAAAGTGAGATTATAATAAAGATTAAAGAAAAGTCATGATTAGACTTGTCATCTTTTAAATCACATATCATTGTTTATTATTGTATTTTTCCCAACGTGACATAAAACTCTTTCAAGGACAGAACCAAAAGCCTGCATTATTCAAAAAATACCGATCAAAGAATATAAGGGGAGTCAAGGGACAAGGGTATTTATCAGGGCAAACTGCTGTTTTCTGAGGCAGAAATGATGCAAAGACTGCATACTTCTTGGAAGTTTTACTCTTGACTTTTTTATTTTCTTTTTTTTTTTTTTTTTTTTAAAGAATACAATGTATTTGACAAGATATACGTACAGGAGAATTTGCTTTTATTTACTAAAGGACAATTAGTTCACATTTGAGGAAATGGCAAACACCTGAGGCCAAGGAGCATGTACAGAAGACTCCCTCTTCACTAGAAAGTCTGTGCAAGAATATCTTGATGTAGGTATTTATAACATTACCCACAGACTAAATGAGACCTCTGTTCTTAAAAACAAATGTCGCAAAAGCTTAAAGGGCTAAGAATATTGTCCAGTTACTAGTTACTATCTACTTGTTATTATAGTTTTATTCAAACTTAAGCAGATTTGTCCCTTTATACACCTGTTCTCATAGCACAAAGGTCACAGTAAGACTCTTTCAGTCCATCTTCCTGGGGCAACAATTTATTCACACAAATTCAGTTTTACAAAATAACATAACTTTTTAAACCATGAAAGGCTCACAGGACCTTACTACTTTGATCCCAGACCATCATATTCAAACCAGTTCAGAGGAAGTCTCTCTATAGCTATTTAGAAATCAAGCTACCAACTCTTTTGAATCCCACACCACAATGTCAATGAGCCAGGAGATGTTATGATACTTCTCAAACTTCTTTCATCCTTGTGGTTATCTGAAGTGGAGTATTCTGCCTATTTCCAGTTAAGCCTTCCTTCTGCAAAATTTCCAGACAATGAGAAGAAGAGCAGAGTGATTCAACATCCTGGTTACCAGGCTTCTATAACTAGTCTCTCTCCACTCTCAAACTAGAAAACCAAAATATAGTCTTAACTTGCATTTAGTTTGTTGTAACAGTTAGGGAAGTCTTTAGAGAAGTGACATTTAATCTCTACAAAAATTATGTTTTCTGAGAATTTGAGATGATTAAATACCTTTTTTATTGTTCAGTATATGAAAGGTGTTAAGTCTAATACAATGCTGGTACAGAGTAAACTGACTAACATAGAGCCTCCCAGTGTACAGACTGGAAATGTGGGCAGATGCTTAAATCTCATTTCTTGATTGAAAATCAGCCAAGCACTTTGTTCAGGGATTTTTTTTCTTTTTTTTTTTTTTGTTTTTTTCTCTGAAGTAAAGCTGAAAGTCTCTTGCATGATACCTTTTTTTTTTTCCTTGTTTTCCACATTTCACCATTCATTGGTTCTGCTCATTTCACCTCTCTCTGGTTTGAAGAAGAAACAAATCAGGACCTGGGCAGCCAGAAACAACCAGAATCTTGGGGCTATGCTGACTTTCACATTATATTCCGATTCATAATTTATCATATAAGTTGGGGGGGTTTTGAGCAGTAGTGCAATGGTTATCTGTTTAGATGGTCTTCATTTTAAGTAACTGGGATATTTTCATTTCACAATGAAACTATTTCCTCATGAATCAGCAGAGTGATTCAAAGGAGAATTTAAAGAGAAAAAAGAGAATATGGAAAAATTCTAACACTTGTTTTCCAAAAATATTTTTGACAGGCATTTAGTGGTTACAAGGGAAAACAAAACACTTAAACATCAGGGATGGACACTAATCCCTCACATTCCTAAATGTCACCATTTTTTTCCCCCAAGTCTGTAATTTGAATAAAATGTTCTTTCTACTGGAATTGCATCACCTCTGCAAAATTTAATTTGCTCAGTTAAGTGTAGGAACAGAAATTTGAAGGGAAAAGCATTGGAAAACTCTTACTGCAATCCTCTGTTGTCAGTGCCAACAAATTATGAAAAGTAAGTAGCAGAAGGATCTTTGATTTGAAATCTGATGATTTCAAAGCTGCTGTGAAGTTTATGTGTATCTCTGTGATACTTTTCCTATGTTAGCTAGAAGATGACACTTGGAGTAAGAAAAAAAAAGAGTAGATGAGATGCAAGATATGGAGATTTAAAAAATACCCAAACTAGCAAATATCTGCAAGAGTCAATGGGAAGAAGAAAAAAAAGTTGCTAAGGAATTCAGCAAGACATGAAAGTGAATTTTTGAAGAATAAAATAGAATAGAATAAGATAAATATTGACTAAAAATATTACGAGTAAAGTGAAATGCCAAAATCTTTAGCCATGATGATGATATCATCAGAATAAATTAGAATAAGAGTGGAAGTCTAAGTAAAAGTCTTGTAAGTATATTCAACAATGAAGAATAAGATAAAATAAGGAAATAAAGAAATAGGCAGACGCATAAGGAAAAGTATTTAAATAAAAATCAACACAATAGTAATCAAAGAATACAATATATTTCAGTTTTTTAGAATGAGAATATAAAGTCTTGAAGAAGGAAGTTCAGACTATTCACACACACAAAAAAATTTCTTCAAGCTGATACTTTTTTATTTAAAAAAATCTCTCAGGGATATTTTAAAATAAAATACCTGGATACAGAATAGTAAACTTCATTCTTTTGTAAATGTAAATGGTTATGAAATAAAGTTTTAATTCAATGAAAGAAACATCTCGTATTTGCCAGACCTGATGGAAAAAACAGCATCAGAGACACAGAAACTTCCTTTATCCAGAGTAGGCACTTTAGCTATTTTTAAAATACAAAAATAAGGAGAATATTCCCAAAGATGCTGTCTAGAACTTTGCATTAAACAGGTACAGAACTTCCTGGAAATTCAGAAAAGTTGTTCACAGTAAGACTAGTCTAATAAATATATATGTATCTATTGCTTACAGCTTTGGGCCGAGGCCAGAAGTCAAAACACTGAAATATTAAAGAAACACAGAAAGGCTGTACTTATACTATTTGTAACTTAGTAGAAACCAAAACCATATGAAGTCTTAAGGAAGAACTCATGTCAGTTCCAGTTCCTGCACCAGATCACAGAAGATTTGATGCTTATCCAAAAAGTAGTCATGAAAATTCCTTGTATTTCCTAATCATAAGTTCAAAGTTTACCTTTTGCTCATAATACGCTGCTTACCTATCTGGAGTTGCACATGATCCAGAATGGAAGAGGCCAAGTCTATGGCGTTGCTTTCACTCTGTATCACCTCATGGGTCAAATGTAGCCTGCTGAGAAGACCAGCTTGCAATGTACAACAAATTTTTCCATCCTTCTCAATCATTCCAGGATGCACAGTATGCACCGCTGTTCCCACCACTCATCCCAAAGCCAGTGGAATATTCCTTTCCTCTGCAGTATATCACAAAAAAAGGAGGATGGGAAAAAAAAAATAAAGCACCCTTCAAAAGTTGAGTCAAATTGTGACCTTCCTGTCTTCACAGGTGTGTATACTGAGCTACTAGGTTACAGTGAAACCCACACAGCTTGTCTTCACTGTTCTTTCTGTCATTAATGCAAAACTGAAGCAACCTGAGCAGACTTGATAAAAGCTGACAGAAATTTTCAGAAAATCAAATCCTTTGGAATAAAATCTGAACTACATGAATACTACATGGCTTCAGGACATCTTAGGAAACTTTTGGATGAAAGAAAAGAACATCTCCCTTGTCTTGTTTATTACATGAACATGTGTCATGTTTTAACCCCAGCCAGCAACTCGGCACCATGCAACCACTGGTTCACTCCTTCTCCCTCCCAGTGGCATGGGGAGGAGAAACAAAGTAAAACTTGTAGGTTGAGATAAAAACAGTGTTGTCTGAACATAAAATGAAAAATAAGAGCACCTGCAAGAACATAGTAGAAGACAAAATACTTCCCCCTTCTTTCCACTTGGTAATTCTAATTCAACTTTGTCTTCAAAAGCATTTTGTTTTCCCCTTCAATCCCAAAATAGTTCACAGGGTAGTACAGCATCAGAAACAGAAAGGAAGAAAAATAAAACACGATGGTCAAGTTTGAATGATATTTTAAATGAGCCAGTTTACAGATTAACCTGCAAACACAATGAAAGGAAGAAAAACTGGGAGGTGCCTGTCCAAACAAATAATTTATTCACTTTTAATACTTTCATTACTAGGAACAAACCAACAGAGGGTAGAAGAAAGGTCCCTCAGTGCCCTCGCCTTTGCACTACAAAGTATTGGTCATAAAGAATAAATCTGTGAAAACCTAATATTGTAATGATTTTTGGTGACCACGGCAAAGCAATGACTATTTCTCTTATTTATACATAGAAAGTCCTCATCCAAAATATCTGAACACCTCCCAGAGATTTTAAATAATATGCATAATTATTTCCTTGTCTTCCTAAGAGGAAGTTTGGTGCAGAAAACCAGGATAAATGAGTGAGAAAAACTTGACATCAATATCCTGAGATCAATCACTATTCTTGTTGATTTTTTAGTAAATGAATTTAGATCTGACAAAATATGAGTCACCAGTAATCATAATCCTTAATGATAATGACCCTTCTTTCCTTTTCTTAAGCAGACTTTCCCTTCAGATCTCTCTGCCCTACCTCTCCTCTACAGAGGCAATAAGAAATACCCTGTCCAGTGTCAATTTATGGAAAGAAAATACTGGCTGACAGTGCCAGTATGAACACGATTGCCA
>NW_009623713.1:0-15307 GCF_000690535.1 Cariama cristata
TCACCGATCTCCATCTGGACATCAAGCCATAGTCAGAAACTTCGACTTTTGGAGACTGTATACTATTTTTGTGTTCTCCTTGCTATTTCCTGCTGGGACTGCCATGAAAGGCCAACCAGCTAGGAAAGCCAGGGTCTCTTCCTAGTCAACGCACTCTTCCTTTGCAAGACCCTTTGGAGTCAGAGGCAACTTGGCACACTGCTGCCAGGGCTTGCAAACTGGGAACTGTTGGATCTGTCAGGTTCGGATTGCACACAAGAACAGTTTTTATTTTCACAGCACATATATACGTGGGTAAATATATAACGTGTAGTTAATTTCCGATATATTGAGTCTGAAAAGAGTAATTTCAAGCATAAAACCTAAGTAAGAATAATATAAATTCTGGTGAAGCAACTTAAAATAAAAGGCAGTTCGTAAAGTCAGGAACCCAGGCTCCTGTTTCATCTCTAGTGCTGGCCTGTCTTTTCGTGTATCTTTTATTTCAGTTTGGAGGAGAAATAAATTAGCTATTCAGTTCTGCTATTCAGGTTAGGTGTACCAGTGAGATTATTGGTAAGAGACAAATTATTTCACATCTGCATACTTGCTCTGAATGACCAGATCGTGAATTTTTCTGTTCTAAGGTTTGCAAGGTGAACGAATAGCCAGTGCAACTGAGTTTTAAAATGGTGTGGTACCAACTGTTGAAGAAAGTGGAGGTAATAGCTAGAGTTAAGGTACATCTGGTATTTAGTTGTCCATTTATTTTGTCCATCCTATTTCTAAGTCTGGCACCAGTTTTAGTGTATCGCAGTAGGTATAAATAATAATCATTCTGTCACTCCATCATGCTACATCTGTGCTGGCACTTTGATAGGAAAATAAGAATCTACTGTGTCCTTAAATTACTACAGGTTGGTTTAGGCTCTTTGCAGAGACACTCTGAAGTCCACCTCATGTTCCCATCACTCTTGAACAGTGTGGAATGAAAACGTATGGTAAGGGGGTACAGGTAGCCATCCAGTTGATTTGCTAACATCACAGGGCTGTGTAAATGGAGAATTTCAAGTTGTAATAGTGTGAAACTGGCTTGGGAACTTTGGACATGCAGGAATACGAATAAAATAAAACTCCATCACAGCCATTTGTGCCTCAAGTTAAAAACAAACTGAAGGCTGTTAAATTTTTTCTGTTTTTTTTAAAAAAAAAGAAAAGAAAAAAGTGGGATGTAGAACTAGTACTGTCTGTTTGAGAGAGCTGGAGGAGCTCTGTAGGTCTGGAGAGATCCGGGCAAAGAAGATTTGCTCTACAGCTCTCTTCTTCTTCAGAGAATGCCACGTAAAAATGTTCAGGAGCAGAGGTTAGTGGGACAATCTATATATTAGAAAAATACAGAAAGCTGTTTTGAAAGTTGGGATTCTTTGTGGTTCTCTGGCTGTTCTTCAAAACCTGTGAGTCAATGATACTAGAACATGCTCGTGCCTGCTGGGCATTTGCTTCCTGCAGGCATTTGAGTAATTACATTTACTGGCATGGGTGTTGTGGAAAATAAAAATTCATTGTTCTTGGGCAACAAGTGTTTGTGCCAAACCTGCTTGCGTGGAAGTCAAGTCAGAATACAGAAGCATCTGCCTTATCTTTGCAATCACCGTCATGACCTTATTGGTTGCTTCTTCATAATGTTTCAGTCCTCCCATGCTCAGAAGCCCCCTTTGTCAGTTAGTTAGCACTTTTAGGGCACATTTGGCTATTCCCACACTTGTAGAGGAATGCATAGAATGTAATAACCCCGCATGTAATCCTTCTCCTCTGCTGTACTGCAGCCATTACCATTACTGAAGTACATTACTGACATCTCCTAGTTAAATATCCTGTGTGCACAGAGAGGAGAGCACCTCCCACGGGAATTTATTTAACCAGCATGTCATTAAAAATATGCTATGATTGCACTGCAGTAGGCAATTAGAATGAATTCAAATCGATCGAAAGTTATTATTTTTATATGTATGACAGAGATGTTTCAGGTTTGTTTCTTGTTTTGTTTCTCTGCCTCATATCTGTCTTTCAGACATCTTTTTCAGCTCCTGTGTCGCTCCCTCATCTGCCACCAGAAACTAGACCTAGAATCGTTTATCCTCTCTCTGGGTTAGTGGGTTAAGTTGCAAGGGGCTATCATTTCCAAGCAGAGCGTTACCCAGTTTCTCTACCAATGCAATTACTCTGTGGAAGAATTTTAATTTCCTGTCTGATGTTCTGAATGGCACAACAGTACAATTCTGGTGACGCTCCTTTACAGTTGTTCTTTAGAATATACCGTGTTTTTCTCATTTCAGGGAAGTTAATCTTCTCTTTATGATGGGAGGAAAAAAAAAACTGTGATGAAATTCACTTTAGGTGTGCTTAGATTTTGGTGACTCTCCAATTGTGTATGTCCTTGTACACAAGTAGTGAGAAAAATGATCCTTTTACAGCGTGTCTTCACAAAAAAAATGGTAACTCGGGTAGCTTTTTCAAAGAAAAACTGGGATTGGAACAGGTGAGGAGCTCATTTTCTTCTGTTCATAGGCTCCAGGTATCTTTTGAGTAGAGGAGGTATTGAATGAGGTATTGATTTGATCGGTTTCCTAAATATGGCTGTAACTCTCCTCTCTTTCCCAGTCCTGTCCCACTTCACTGAGCCTGTGTTTGGGAGCACCGGTAGGCACTGCTGGGGCTTTTCAGTTAGAGCGAACAAGGATTTAGGGCTCCAACCCTAATTCAACTCCTCAAGCGTCTGGTTGGATTTTAAGGTACGATGTGAACCTGTTGGTAAGGACTTGAATAGAATTTAGGAGTTCAGGGGTCACAGTTTCAGTTTTCACCTCTCTTTATTCGAGAAGACACAGTGACTGCTCATGTTTTTGCCACCCCCAAAAAGATGGGCTGCTGTCTTCCCAGCTTTGCAGTGGGGCTGGAGGAGTTGTGGAGAGATACAATAAATGAGGGCAGGAAAAATGCTCAATACAAATTCTGAATATTGCTTAAGTAGGTGTGCATTTACCAGTGGGACACGCAAGTATGCATGGCTGAGCTGCTTTTTGTGGTCACTTGTTAAGAAGATAAATAAGGGGGAGATAGGTGGATAATTAGGAAGTAATGAAGCTTGCATAAATGCTTTGATGGAAGAAAAAAAGATGAGAGGATCACTAGAAAATAAGTACTACACAAACTGTCGAATCTACGTGGCCTCTATTCTGAGTCATCTGTAGGCACTGATTTTGTTGTGAAAATTAGGGAAATATCTGTCAGAGAAGTGACAAAAATATGTAGGTACTACCAATGTCCAGACAAATAGACATGCTGTAGCTGTATTGTTATAGAAAGCTTGACCATGCCATGAAAGTCCCCAAAAGTACTATTTGAAATTGTCTTAGAGGTGGTTTGGCACATGATTAAGCTCATCAGACTGTAAGCTACCCAAAGACTTGTAAACAGTGGCTCATGCTAAAGGGCAGGGCATCTCAGGGAAAATAAGGACCAAACTGGATACTCAGCAGATACTTAGAAGTTTGTAGTTCTGTCTCTTTGCTGCTTTTTTTCTTTGACTTAGCAAATTTTACAGATTGAACTCTTGGGCCTGGGTTTCTCATATACTAATCTCTCATTTCTACCTTGAAAACTCATGTGTTGGAAGGGAAGGGGGACCTGGATTTCTCTTATTCTAATCTCTCATTTCTTCCTTGAAAACTCATGTGTTGGAAGGGAAGGACAATGCAGGGATGTGAATACAAGAGGAAGGGGTAAGATCTGTGCATCTCTCAGGCCCAGTTTCCTCCAGTGCTGTGTGTACTGAGGCCGCCACGTGCTACAGAGCTAGCCCCTCTGCACCTCTGTGAGGGATGTGGATACAAGAGGAAGGGGGTAAGATCTCTGCATCTCTCAGGCCCAGTTTCCTCCAGTGCTGTGTGTACTGAGGCCGCCACGTGCTACAGAGCTAGCCCCTCTGCACCTCTGTGAAAGGTGTCTCTCTGCTGTCACTAAAACCGTGTGCTAACCACTGGCTGCTGAGCCCAGCTTCCTTATTCCTACAGATTGGGTAAAGTCCTGACTTTTCCTCTGAATTTTGACCTCTCCAGATGTTGATGTTCATGATAGCTACCCCACTCCTTAGGAATTTTGTTGATCTCAGTAGTGCAGAAGCATTGGAGCAATATATGTTTTCTCATACATTTGTTTACCTGTACAATGACAAGCAGAAATTGGGTCAATATCTCTAGTAACTCAGATAGAAATGGCGTCTTTGCTTCTGATCTTCTTGACCGCAAGTTTTTGACATCTGATCTACCTCTTTGTATAGAAATGGCCCCATTCAAATCCCCATGTATCAACAGTGTTTTGTGTTTTATGGATTTTCTTATTTGTTGTCACTTTGTTCCTTGTGACAACACAAGTGGGATGTGTTTTCATCCTAGTGTCAACAAAGAATGATGGAAAACAGCTGATGTTTTCACATGAATAAGTCTATTACAGTTCCAGGAGTTGCTCAGTTATATTTCTCACTGATAATGCTGTCCTGTATTGCAGCCACACAGGCAACGTTGCTGCACAGTAAGCATCTTGGTGTAATTAGATAAATTACGTTATTACTGCAATAACAATCCAGCTGCCTGCATTGTCCTGGGATGCAAAAGCAGCATGTCATGTTTGTGTCTGTGCAGCAAAATAGAAAACTCATGTACTGTTATAGCACCAAGTGTAATCTCCAAAACTCTGGGGAAGGGTTGTGACTAGCAGTGGGGCTTAGAGTTATGAGCACATAGAAGCCTTGTGGGCTAGGAATTTGCCCCAGGGAGTTTCCATCCTCCTTCCTCTTGCTTCTTCTGTAGCCAAATACAGATGGGCTTCTTGATAAGGGAGAAGAATTGATGCCTGGAGTTGGGTCTGGGAAAACAATTTAGTAAGTGCTGTTGACTACTCAAAAGTGTATATGATATTCTTCCATTGAATTTCTTTGAAAAGTTATAGACAAACCTGGAGGGATTTCTGGACAAGCACCAGAAAACGGCTGTATTGCTACTCATGTCTGTTTAATACTGCTTTTACTTTCATAAAGCAGAGGTATCACCAATAGTGCTTGCTACCACAGCACTGCTCAAGATCGCTTTTAGAAGAAAACGTTTCCACTTATTCTTGCCCAACCCTGGCTGCTAGGGCATCAGTAGGAACCCCTTGGGAAGAGGGGGTGAAGACATTGGTCCAGTGGGGAAGAAAGAGTTCATAATAGATGATAGAGAAGAAATAGATAAGATTTTCTTCTTTTACACACAATTGCTGTAACCTATTCAGAAGCTTTATATTTGTATTATAAAAGTATGCTACATGTTGCCACTTGTGATTGTTTATTTTGCTCTTTGTGGGTAGATGATCATTTGTTATTGATTCATATGCTGCCTCCCACTTTGGGAGCACAGGCTGCCTGCCTCACAGTCTCAGCTTCTCTGGGAAGGAGAAACCAGTAGGTAGGTAATCATACCAGTAGGCACCAGTTTTTCTCACACTGTGATTGTGCAATGTTTCAAGCATAGCGACTGAGAGCACAGAGACCAAACTTCTCCCTTTTTCTCTCCCCACCTTGTTAATTGTCAGATGACAATGATGCCTCTGAGTTACCAGGCTAAATTAGCAAGGTGGTGTAAAGGCATGTGCATTGCTATTGCCCACACAGTACAACTCGGACTCAAAACTAACTTCAGACACCAAAGGGAGAGAACGGGCACACAGAATAGATATCTGCTTGTGTGTCGGCTTTGTTTGATTTGTTTTGAGAAGCTTGGGGCAGCCTATGATTATTCATTAAGACGTCAAACATAAGTTGCAAAGCTTTTTCATACGTATCAGCCTGGAGACTACTGTTGTACAACTGCAGCTGAGTATTACTGCTGCATGTTTGAAGTTATGTGCTGGAAAAGTACTTTTCATGGGCTGATAATAAGAAATAAAAAGAGGGGCACATTTATTTTTCTGTGGAAAGGTGGTCATTGCAATAGTTACAACTAGGACAGCTACCTGTGTTTTTACTACACTCATACATTATAGCTCCTGCTATGAACCAAGGCTCTGTTTTGATGTAGACAACTGTGCAGTGGTTTTGGCCCCCGGAATTTAGGTTCGGCACAAGTCGGGGCCAAGGGAACGGCGAGCGAAACCCAGGATGTGTGTCGATGGGTTGACCACTGATGGGCTTTTCAGTCCTGCGGAAGAGGTGACCAGCTGGATGAGACCTGGCTGATACAGTCATTGCCCCTCAGTTCCAGAAAGGTTCCAACAAATCAAAAGACTTTCTGCTTTCAGGAGAGAGCTGCTCCCTGCCCCACTGATATGTGGATCGAAATGTCCCCTGGATCCCATAAGAACATGGGCTGAAAGAGTGGATCCCTGGAGTTGTTTAAGAAAAGACTGGACGTGGCACTTAGTGGCATGGTGTAGTTGACATGGGGGTGTTAGGGCAAAGGTTGGACTCGATGATCCCAGAGGGCTCTTCCAACCAAATTGATTCTGTGATTTTAGGGCTGTGTTTAATCTTAGTTTAACAGATCTGTCAGCTTAAGCTTCCAGAATAGATGAGGCCTCTTGATATCCTAATGTTCATCCTTAAGTGGATGACACATTCAAAGTGACTCTTGAAGATGGGGAAGGTGAAGATACTGAAAGGACTCAGAAGGACCAGGAATCAGAAAGGGTTCTTGTGATGAAGGTTGTAAGACTAGTCAAATATGAGACATTGAGGTAGGGGAAAACTACTTAGAAAAAGATGTTTGTTCTTGTTCTTCAGACGAGGGAAAAGAAACGAAAATTTATGCTGAATTCTTCTATTAAAGTTTGAAAATATTAATTTAATATGGATGGGGTAGAATTTGAGTCACCAAGGGGAGTATATTTAGGTTTTGCACAGACCTTCACAGGATCTCATTCTTTTCCTTATTAAACATGTTTGGTTCTAACCTCCTAAATTATTTCAGGCCAGAATTTCAGCTGTGAGAAAGTTGGCACAGGAGCTTTTGCTTGTGTGTGCACTAGGTCAAATTTCAGAGGCCTGGGCTCACTCAGTTTCGACGTTCTACTAGGCAAGAACCTAGAGGTATCTTTATTTTTCATATGTCATTCTTTTCTCATCATTAATAATAATGAATCCCAGTATTAACCTTTGTTTCAGTAGGTTACTATAGGGATGCTGTCAAACTTCATTTTTTGTAGGAAGACTATTAGCACGAGAGTTCAGTCCTGTATCTTCACATTGACTTGGTGAAATAGCTTTGTTCCAATCTCATCTCCAAAATACAAGATTGATGTACCTAAGATTGAATGTTGGGGTTATGTGTTGGCCCAGGACTGTTAACCGATGAGATGCAACAGACTGCACTACGTGCAGTAGGCTGGGCTACTGCCAGAACGTCCGTCTCTGACGAATTACCTTGCTTTTGTTTGCTTGGGTCACAACCTCAATGTTACGTTGATGTAGTGTTTTGGTTTTAACATGCATCACATACCAAGGTACATTTATGCTTTGATACAAGCATCACATACGTTTACTTTGTACCTTTGGGTTTATTTTAATGTTTCTGAAACATTTTGGAGTGAAAATCCAAAGGTGAGCCACAGAATTTGTCTTCACTTTCCAGAACTGGCAATAAGCATGTTACCCAGCTATTTTATCAAGTGTAGCAAATGTAATAAAAGAGATTAACGGCATTTGCTAAGACGACTGTTTATTGTGTTGATGCCACCTATGACAGGAATGTGTTTCCACACAATTTATTATCATTAACAGCAACTAGGTCGTACACAGTAGTTTCAGTAATTGCAGCAAGTGTTCCACTTTCTGAGGTGATGGATATTTTATTTTTTTTTTTAAAACTTACTGGGACATTTAAAAACCTTAATTTTACTGCCAAATCTAGTTCTCCCTTCCTTCAATTAATTGCAATGAATCTGATCAAAGTGTGGGTTTAGAAACCTGAATGCAGTCCCAGTCATTTAAGGGAAGATGCTGCTTGAACGTGGGCTGTTGTACGTTTTTGCATGCAGGTTCTGTAGCCAGTTCCACCAGGTGCGTGACGCTGTGCGTCTGCTGACATGAAGTGAGCGTTAGTCTCCCGTACGACTTGCTTTGGTAAGGTGAATTTGAAGGAGCAGGGCCAGATAAGTGTGTGATTACAGACTGAGTGCTGAGACAACCCTGTTTCTGCAAAGGAAGAAAACATACATCGTCGGGCTTTCTGAATTTTTATTGTTCATTGGTGGATTTTGCCCCCAATACATTCCGCTTAAGCTCCAAATAAAAAAATCAGAGTTATGCATTCTCTGCTTCTTGTTTATTTTGGCAGGGAGTAGTTTTTTGGATCTGTTTTTTGCTTATATGCCTTGTCATTGTATTTCATTATCCGTTTTCCTTAACACTGAGAGTGACTGTGATTTTTTATCTGGACTTGCATTTTTGTGAGGGCTCCAAACTGGTCATTGTTTCTAATCACTGACCATGTTGCATACTTTATAGGTTATTGTAACAGCGGAAAGCATCTAAGTAAACTGTAGCCTATACTTTGTGAGTATACTTTTTGAGCTATGGGATTTGTGGACTGAATGCTCTTGAGTTGACATCAGTATGTCTTTTAAGTGAAGAGGCTTATTACTACCCCCTTAATGCCAACCTCGGCCAATTCTTCTCATATAAATACTGTCTGTAACATCATCCTGTGAGTCCATGGATTTTCTTTCAATATAGCAGTGTTCATGAAGATTATATTAAAGACAAGTAAGACCGTGAGCGAATTCTACTGCTTTACGCTATGTTAATAAATCTTGGATATACTGTATCAGACTTGGTCAGAGGTGAAAACTGTGTATCTTGCTGATTTTTAGATGGAAGCTTCCCCTCACCCCCCCGTGCACATTTTCCATGGAAACATGGATTTTTCTGAGGATTTTTTTTTTCCTCCTGGGAAAGTAAAAACAATCTCTCTCAAGTCTGGAGAAAAGACAATAAAATTGACTTAATGTTTTAAGCTAGGAGAAGTCTCAGCTGCTGCAGGGTAGAGGTTGTAAGAGCATGCAGCCTTGCACTCTGCTATACAGGAGTTTGTCAAAGTGAAGGTGACAGGAGCTCTTCCAGGCAGGGAGATAAGCAAGCCAAAAAAAATTTTTTTGTCTTGATTTTTTTCCTCCCAATAAGGACATTTGCAGAAATTTCTTGTGGTGATTTTTTTTTTTTTTTCAAATTTGACTTTCCGCACCATTGAGACAAAAACAAAGTAGAAATTCATAAAGCTTGCAAGAATGTAGTTTTTCTAATGGTGGAACAGGGGAACTATATATTTATCTTCAAAACTTAAGAAAGTGAAGGTTTTAATGATCTGATCCTTTTTGAAGTTTTGCTATGAGGCAGTTTTTAAAAAAGACTCTATGCAATGCTCAGCAAATTGATTTCTAAGATTTTCTTGTATCACATAGGAGGTTTTACATGTCTGTTTACATCAGGCAAACTTTATTCAGCATATCTGTTCCATCAGTTAGAGACAAGCCAATAGTTTTTAAAACAGATGTTTTTACTCACTGCAAAACTCAATACAAACAAAAAAAGAGTTTGTGTTTTTAATAATTAGTTTGTATTTTGGTAAATAGCTAGGAGTTTTGATCGAGAAGCAGCATGCATTTTCTTCAATGCTATATGAATACCGAACAGAAGTAGAAAATGCTAGGCTTCTTGGTGAAATCAATGGCACTGTTAATGTGGACATGGAAAAATTAGTGTATAACGCAACACCTTTAAATGAAAGATTTGTGTAAGTTCTGAGAATCTACCTGTTGTGTAGGTGTCTTTGTTGTGTAGGTGTCTTTGTTGTGTAGGTGTCTTTGTTGTGTAGGCGGAGGAAGGGAATGGGGCCAGGGATGGACGTTGAAGGCAGACTTTGCTGCAGAGCTTGTTGGGCAGGGGTGCTGAAAGGCGAAGAGTCTTTCCGTGGGTATCACAGCGAAGGGAAGAGATCTTGCTGCAACTACGAAGATAAATAGGGAAATAATTGCGATCCACGTTTCCATATGCAAATGTCATGAGACATAGCTACTGGAGGTGGAGTTGTGACCAGAGACCTTCAGCATTAGGGCAGTTGCTTATTTAGATGCTGGCTGTTGTGGGTTTAGGGAACTGCTCTTATAAATCCAGATCCAGAGACTGCTGCATGCATATGTTTGATCAGAGGTCCCATTGAGCTTAGAAATTACTTTGGAGACATAAAAAAATTCCAGTCTAATGTAATTTCCTTAATAGTACACTTGAAATAGCTATTGACTATAAGTACATATAAATACATTCGGTATTTTGTCTGTATTAGTGTGCCACGTGGAAATCTCAGCTTCTGTTTTAAAATGTTGGTCATTGACCATTGACCCTATTGAAAGGTTGAGACACATGGCCTGAGCACATCAGTGTTAGGAAGCAAAATGCACACGCAGAGGCTCTAGAACACCGTGTTTTGCAAAGTTAGGTGTATTTGATTATTTTCATTTGTTTTCTAAATCTTTGTGAGAACACTCATGCAACAGAGGTGTTCTTGATTGTGTTCTGCCAAATCTGTCTTTAGTACTTGATGTAGTACTTTGTACGCTCAACTAGGCTGTCCTGTGCTTTGCGAGTAATCCCCCTAAGTGTGTGGTGATTCTATAGTGACTTAAGATTTTGTGCTTTATTACAATTCAAAGACAAAGAATAAGTACCAATAAATATATCCCATGTGAGTAGCTTTTGAATCTTTATTAAGAATACTGCTATTACAGCCTACTAATTTCCATGTTCCATTTGCCTTGGCAGCGCTTTGCTTTAACGTGTATTCTTCTGGTATACATCCTTTAAAAATTTCAGTTGAAAATCAGATTTATTTCTGTTATCTTATGTGTATTGCTCCTTTCCAAAGTGGATTAGGGAAGTATTTCTGATGAGGATTTCTTCTTGCCTTAGGTAGAAGAGTTAGTTTCTAAAGTTTCTTCAACAGTATGATTTCAGTGAAGTTGTCGGGGTTGGTGCCAGAAGAGTAAGATATGTCTCTAAATACTGATTAGGAAAGATAAGGTGACTACAGATAGATTTATTTTATCGGAACAGTGGTACTATATATATCTTTGTACTAGGCTTTTACACTGAAAAGGCTACCTCGAGATTTAATGGAGACCTAATCTCCCGCTGAAGATTTTTAAGAGTAGATCAGACAAACGTCTATGCGACTGTTATTTCTGTGCAGGAAGTTGACCCAAGTGTTCCCTGCAAAGCTCGTCGTGCCTTTTGTCTGTGTGGTTTACATTTTCAACACCTGTCCCTGTTATTAATAAAAAAGGCTGTAAGCTAGATGATTGATGGTACAGAGGACAGATAATTATTACAATGAAAGATTATTAGAAAGAAGATCTGTTGGTCATTTTTCAAAGGGAGAGCATCTCAGTTATTGGGGCCACCAACCTGTCCAGTGAGAAACCTTCTGTGCCGTAGTTTCGCTTCTTTGCACTAAAGGCTCCTCTCTCATTTCATTTCTTCATCAAGGCTCTGAGCAGGAATATTGTGAACTAGTTTAATTAGTGCTGGAGGGAGCGAATTATGAAGACCGTTTTATTTTCTTGCGCAGCTCCTTCTTTAAGGTGAGAGTCTAAGGAAAGACTTGTGTGAAGGGTTCATAACGACAAAGCGATGGTCAGAAGACAGTGGGGACCTGGATGTCCCAAACCACCCTTGTGACCATCGATGGGTCCCCTGAATTCCAGAGAGTTGGGGGAATTTCCTCTTTGTTTGTAGGGCTCAACCCATGCTGACACCGAGAGCAACCTCAGGAGAAGCTCTAAGGGAGATGTAAAGAAACTTGGTTGGTGTTTCACCTGCCAGTACAGGCAGGCAAGCCAGCTTATCAATCCACGGAAAGTTCAGTGCCAACTAAATGCCAGCAGTTTAATGTCTGGTCTGCCCCTAACCCACCCTGTAATGTGGGGATTAGAGGTCATTCTCCTTTTTACCAAATCAAGAGTCACTCTTGACTAGGAATGGCATCAAACTACTCTTCCCCCCTCCATATTGTAAAATGCCTTTTTGTTTCTCCCCAGGGAGGTGGTGGAGTCATCGTCCCTGGAGGTGTTCAAAAAACGTTTAGATGTGGTACTTCAAGACATGGTTTAGTGGGCATGGTGGCATCAGGTATACGGTTGGACTTGATGATCTTTGAGGTCTCTTCCAACCATAATGATTCTATGATTCTATGATTTAGGTAACCGATGCCAACAGTCAGCTTTCCCTTGCCCCCAGTGGATTGAAGGCAGTTTTAGAGTTGCTATTTCTATTTTTTCAATCTCAAACTACAGCATCAAGGCTCCTGTTTGTTGTTTGTTTGGAGTTGGGTGTTTTGATGATTTTTTTTTTTTTCCAGTACTGCTGAAATACTTTCTTTTACTGTAGTTGTTTTGATGTAGTAGTGCAGACAGTTTTTGACCTATTTTACTGACACTGAGGAAAGCACTCCAAGCAGGGGATGTTGTTTGGTTTTTCTCAAAGCTTTTAAACCTCTTCCCGTCATTGTGGTTTCCAAGTGCCTTCCCTGTTGAGAGAAGGGCAGCAGCAAAGTCCCTCAGGTACCACAATCTAAGTTAGGAATTTACCTACCTCTTGAGTTTAGGGACACTCCTGCCACACTACAGATACTGCTACAATGTGAAAAAATAGTGTGTCTGTATTCTGTCTTGCACCTGCTACTTCACATTACTGTTTTGTGAATCCTGTCATCAGTCTCAGTGGCAAATATTGCCCTGAAGTACAGAAGGAGTGGTTCCTTCTAATTTCAGTATATCTGGAGACATTTTTACTTCCAGTATTGACATAAGACACGTGTTTCATCAAAAGACCTTCCCGGAGAAAAAATGTGTAGCAAGTTACCCTTTGGCCTACTCTCTCTGGGGTTTTGGGGGGTTTTCTGTGGTGGTTTTTTTGTGTGTGTTTTGGGGTTTTTTTTAAATTTTATTTTGTTAGAGTAACTATGATTTAGGACTACTTCCGACACACGAAATCTTGCACTACTGTAGGCACTGAAACAAGCAGAGCTTTGTATTAGCTGAGAATCTGGCTCTGTCTGTGCATGGGGAGATCAGACCTGGCATCCTGCATCTTTTTCTGTTTCTCCCTTTCCAGGGATTCCCCTGCTTTTTGCTGCTCTCCAGTGACAGCCACAGAAGGGCACACAAGGGCGTTTGGCCCTGCCTTTGTAATCCTCTAAAGGCTGCCAGGTAGCTTTGCATGCTTGTTTGCGTAAGTTACTTCCATCGTCCCTTCTATATATGGCAGCAGCAAGTTTCCCTCATCCTAGCATAAAAAAAGGTTTGAGCAACTGTTTATTTTCATGGCAAAATGAGTTGGTTTCCTTAGGTCCAGCTAAAGGTTTAGCAAATACCAATAAGCTCCAAAACAATTATAGTTTAGTGTTCTGATTTTTCATTTCCTTTAGAACTCAGTGAATATTTTGTTCCTCGAAGTTCATGTAATACAGCCATTTTTAATGTATTGGTAGGTTAAAGTATTTAAATGATATAAAACTATGTATTTTTTTCTCCAGTAGTGCCAAAATAGCTGAAAAGATTTTTTTTTTTCCAACTTTTCAAACACAATTGTCTCTAGTCAAGAGTCTAAATGTGAAAAAAAATAATAAAATCATAAAAAAAATAAAAACAAATGAAAAGGGTAGATAGGGAACTTTATTCTTGGGTTTGGTGCAGTGGTTTGAAAAATTCTGAAAGAATTAAAAAATCTGATCTTTGAAGGATATTTACACACAGCATGCAGAAACTGAAGGCAGGCATCCCCTTTGTATTAAGGGCAGCTCCTTCCCGGCTCTCCTCCTCGCAGGGGTGGGCTGTGCCGACAGCCCCCTCCCGCCGGCTGTGCCCTCTGCAGCCTTGACCTTGCTCCAGAGCCCCAATCCCATATCCCCTCTCTACTAAGGTTTGGCTCTCACCCTTAGAGTACCTTGCACCTGCATTTGCCCACCAGTTAATGCAAATCCCTCACAATAGAGAATTGTGGAAGAACGTATTTGAAAATACCAAGGTAGTTATTTTCTTCCAACGTGTATACTTGGAGACTATTTAAAACCTCATATACACTAGGGAAGGTGTAGGCAAGTGGAGCTGAAATGTCATGTTTTCTTATGATTCCTCTATCCACAGGAATTGAGTAGTATTTGCTGTCTGAATTACAGCATTGCCCAAAGTAAGCTTTTTATTTGTGACGAAGGGTTCGTACCTATCTCGTTACAGTTATAGTCTCTATCTGTGTCCTGCTGTTTTCCAGCATGTAACATTTTTTGTTCAGCAAGTTGGGACATGACTTTTTCTGATAGAAATAGACCTTGAGAATAGGGTTCAATAGAAATGGTGCATTTGTTACTCTAACAGATTTGATTCTGGTTTGCAACTACAGTTTTTAGGTGTGTTTTCCTAAAAGACAGGACAGTTCACTGACAACGTGCTCAGCTGGAGTAAATTGGTGTATCACCTTTGCCTTCAGAATAAATCTGCAGCATCAAAAATCTATTAACACCTGGCAAGCAAATTATGAAGGGTGGTTTTGTGGTTTTTTATTTATTTTTTTTTTTTTAATTTGTATCAGAATCACAAACTGTTGTTGTAAAGTGTTATTTGATTAATAAAACTCAGGGTGCTGTAGGGATGCAGCTTTCTTTCGAAGCAGGTGAGGTTTTCAGCTGTTTTGCCTTCTAGGCAGGCTCCACGGCAACTTACGAATATTTCCTAGATAAATAATTTAATTCCTATACCAGTATGACTGAATTCTTACCGTTCCACAGTAAACAGAATGTGTATAGTACAGGATTTAAATTTCCAGCAGCTGCATCTTTGAACTGTGTAGTTCCTCCATGTTTCATTTTAACAATCAGTAGTGCCTTAGCCCAAAGGGGTTGAAGCCTGTATCTGAAGAAGATTCCCTAACCGCAGGCTACCAAAGAGTCTGACGGGATGAGGAAGAAGAGAACAAAAAACACACTTTTGTCTGATGGTTGTGGGTTTTCTCAAATGATGGTATCATATACATTGTGTATCGCTGAGAACATCCTTTCCTGCAGTTGGCTTTCCCCATGTCTCACCCAGTTCCTTGCCAAACCCAAAAGAAGGGTTTGGGTCGGGCTGCGCTCCTGCCCAGAGAGCTCCGACTCTCCGGCTCTGCTCCCGCCTGTGGGGAGCCCATGGGGAGCTGCAGCCCTTCTGAAGAACAGGCTTTAACTTCAGCTCTGCCCTTCTCACGCTGTTTCTT
>NW_009623713.1:15323-24931 GCF_000690535.1 Cariama cristata
AACTTCCCAGAGAGGGAAATGCTGAAGTTTGTTTGCCACATCAGAGAAAGCGGCAGGGAAGAGGGAAGCTGCCTCTGGGCACGGTTGTGGTGCCTGGGGCGGGCAGCCCGAACCCAGCTCCGTGGGCTGAGGTGAGCACGTGTGAGCCGGCCGCCACTTTGGAAGGTCACGGCTGCAGCTGAGGGAATGTGCTTGAACAAATATGGCTTTTCTTCCATCAGCTGCAGGCTGATAAGCGCAAGGGAGTGCTGATTTAAGCCAAAGTGAAATGAAGAGAGCAATGTAGGCCATAATGAGAAGCAGTGTGAGAAACAGAGGTAGTCCAAGGCTTCTGAAGGAATGTAATCGTTTGCATCGCTGATGGAAATGATCTTGTGTGTGTACTGCGAGGGCAGGTGAAAGGGAGAAAGAGAGTGATGGGAAATACCTGTAGACTCAGCCTTTCTGTTTTCATATTGCTTTATGTGCCAAAATCCATAGCTCCTGGTTCTCTGGTTGAAATGGTTTACCTTCCATCTGTGCTGCGGCTGGACGTGCTTTGGAAATTACTGCCTGGGGACATAGCATTTCAGCAGGTTAATCTAAGTAAGTATTTCAAGATGGACATTCATAGTCACAGAAACGGCTAAGTAAAACCAACACCCTCCTCTTCAGTAGAGCAGCTCCAAGTGTGTATTCAGAACAAATTTGCTTTGTATAGTGACCCAAACACAGTGCAACTGTCAATGAATGAAGCATGGTCTCATCTTTATTGTGCTCTGTCAACAGAATTAAGCAGCATTTTCTGATTGCAGAGTCTCTATTACTTGCAGTATTGCACAGGCAAGAGAGACTGGAGCTTGATGTTCAGCTCGCAGACTCAGCGCGTGAGTCTGGCGCTTGGGAAACGTGTCGCTCTCAATGAGCGAAGTGAGCCAACAAGTCCTCAAGAGAGGTCAAGCTTGGTGCTTTGGGGTGCCATTGGTAGTAATTTTCCAGACAGAATGGATTATGGTTTCAGAAAATACATTCTTTTTTTTTTTTCTTTTGATGTAAGTAGATCCAATTACTAATGCCTCTTAAGGGCCAATGGCCATAAATATAAGTACTATGAAGAAGCATTTTAGAAATCTCACAATATTGACTTTTTAATCCGTTTCGATAAATGTGCTATGGGTATAATACTCTCACATAACTCCTTTCTTTATACTGTGTGAAAATAACCATTAATTGTAGAACATGACAAGTTTTCTTCCCTAAATGGACAAGAAACACAATTCTCGTAAGCAAAGGAAGTTGCCAATAGATGGAGAGGGGAGTTCTCTTTATTCAGTAACCCCGTAAGCAGCAGCAGATCTCTTTTGTCAAACCCCCACTGAGTTAAATTAGTTTAAAGTCTCTGTATGAATTTATAAATCATGTTTTTGATTAATAAAAAAGTGTCCTTGCATGTAAGTAACATAAAAGGAACATCATTCTTACAGATAATCCAGAAGCCCATGCATAAGGAAAGAAAGTGCTCAAGAATTGTACTTTTGTTACAGGTTCGCCTCAAGCTTATTGACAGGATACTTTCCATGGTCTGAAGCCTAATACTGTAATAGTGTCATAAAAATGACTTGGCTCAGGTGCTGTTGTACTTTTTATTGCATTATTGTATTAATTATGAAAAACATATTAGATTAGGGCTTCACAGTATGGTGACTATCAAGTGGCGTTATATGAAACTGATGGCCAAGAGTTACCACTACCTGAATCATCTTGAACAAATTCCCTATACCTAATTTGTGATGCTTTTGCTTATGCTGACCACACCTGTACCTACCACATAGACTTGTTGATTTCCATAACTTTAAAATGAGTAAAGCAGTACTGGAAGTAAATAGCAGTGACAGAATTCAGCCTTCACACTCTGTCTTTCAGACATATGTTGTGGTGGGAGGTGGTCTTGTGCAAAGCAATCTGTCATTAAAAAAATGCAAAGTCCTCTTTCTTGCCTCCTTTTTTTTTTTTAATTTTTAGAGCTGAAATTTGTATCTCCTCGGTGTGAAAACAGCTTCTCCTTACCTAGTTTGTAGAACCGTGGTCTCACTTAGAAGGAAATTTAGGCCCTGAAATGGACTATATAAAATCTGGGATTTGAGAGTGTAACTGCTAATTAAGCGGTGTTCATAATGATACTGCAGGTGAATTTCAACCTGAACCCAAAATTTCAAAAATCATAATCTCTGGAGTCAAACTCCTCAATTCTTGGCCAAAGTTGGTATATCAGTGCAAATACTCTTTTATTCTATAGGCTGTGGTTCACTGACAGAGTCCTAAAAAAAATGACCTAATTTTTCAAATAAAAAAGTCCTTTTGGCATTAAGTGAACCTGGAAGTGCTCACCACTTTGGAAAAACAGGTCATGTAACCATTTAATATGCACTCAGGAGTTTGATTCTAGGCTCTTGGTCTTTTAAATATTCATCATGCTAGTCTTAATATATAGATGCCCAGAGAGTGATGTATGCATTGCAGTAAAAAATGCAGCAAACATATAAATTAGTAAGGACTGAACAAGCTGAGTTCATTTCTGAAAAAACTGATCTGCAGAGCTGCCTTGGGCAGGTGTGCTTCAGAAAAAACAGAATGGATTAACAAAGAAAAAAACTGCAGCTTCCTTCACTTTGACAGTTGTTGTCTTATGAGTCCTTCTCCCATCTTGCTAACATTTTTGAGTGGAATCTGTTGGAGGAGCAGTATATTCTTGATCTATAGAAAGAAGACATTAAGTGATAATTATATACACAAAAGGCTGGATAAAAGCCCAACAGCATTTATCACTTTGTGATTTAAACATTGCCAAACTGTGAATTAAGATAGCAGTCCATATTTAATAGCACTCTGGGCTGATACAATACTATTTTGCATAAATATTTGCTAATTAATTTTGAAATGTAGGGTCAATATTACGCATGGGTAATAATGCTTTGCCTGTTTCCCAAGAATGCTTTGGATATTAGCTATATTCTCAAAACACACTGCAGATAATAAGTAGTAAGCGTTATTATCGTTAACTGAGTTCATTTAAGATGTAAAACTGCTAGAGTTGCACAAGTCTTTAAGCAAGTTATGAATATTTCAACAGGGTTCGTGCCTGATGTAACCTGAATCAACAATCATTTCAAAATATATTTATTTTTACAGAATATAGATTGTAACTAATCACGACTTTTGCTGGGAAGTAGGAGAACTGGAACTGACCTCAGACCTCTTGGCAGATCCCCTAAGCTTTAGCTTTTCACTGAAATTCCTCTCAGTTTTATTTTCATATGCAACTTTTTTTCTCTTGCCATGGGTTAAACTGTAAATGTCAATGGTTGTAGCTCCAGTGCCTTCAGTGGAACTGCAGCCATTTGCACAACATAAGTAAGTGTCTCTCTTCTATCACTCTGCAATCTCTTTCTTTGCTCAGGAGTGCACAGAGTGGACTTTTTTCCCTGTATTTTCTGGTTTGTCCGTCTCCAGAACTCCTTCCTGCTTCTTACATTCCTCTGGGCCCGAGCATCACTTGTATCCAAAATTCAAGGTCTGTGAAGATAAATGCACAGATGTTGTCTCAACCTGTCATTTACTGAGGAATTACTTCATTGTTGGAGTTGAAAGAATCACATTTTAAGAACAGGGTTTGTGGGAAAGCCCTGGAAGTCGTTAACCTGTTTTCCATGTGGATATGAGTGCCATTTGTTCCTATGCTCAGTATTGAATAGCATTCATTTTTCCTGTGTTTCTATTGTGTTTGACTATGCAGCACTAAAGCACTCCAGAAGTTGCCCTTGTGTAGGTAGAATAGCAAAACACTATATTTTACATCCAATTTTGACTTTTGTTCCTATTTTTGCGTCTCAGTAGACTTCAGTGGAATGTCAGAATATCAATAAATGGGTCTTTGGAGAATAAGACTCTAAGACTCCAAAGAAATGTAAGTCATTTATCAAAATGCTACTGTGAAGCAGTAATTTGAATTTATAGCATGAAAATAATTTGAAAATTATTTTATGTATATAAAGCCAGAACACAATGGTAGTAGGGAACCCTATAAAAGCAAGCAGTACTGTCAAGTGTGTGTAAGCAGGCTACCAACTGTTCAGATTACCAAGAGATGAAAGAAGAATTTCTATAATAAACTCAGTCTTAGCAACAGGAAATGTCAGAAGGTGTGAAAAGACTGGGCATATTAATCAAAGTATGACTTTGAGTTATGAACTTGTCATGCGGCTACAGAAAAGGAAACTCTAATCATAGACCGTATCAGGGAATGAATTACCACCATTATATTGCTGAACTCTCATCCAGAGTACCTTATCCATTCTAGTCACCCTTATTTCAGAGAGATGAATTCTCACCGCAGCGGGTGCAGAAAAAAGGGAATTAACATAACCAGCAAATGACAGTCTACCTCAAGGGTAGGAACGGAGTATTGTAGTTGAGCGAGTGCTGGGAGCAAATATGCTCTAAATAAACGCAGAGCGCAAGGGGAGTCGATCAAACCACAGTTACATAAAATAAAAGGAAATGTTCATTTTAAAGTAAAAGGATATTAAGTGGCTAGGAAAAAGTCAGAGTTTGTCTAGGTGTGTGTTGCGGAGTGTTCCGGGCATGGCTTTCAATAGGAGTTGAGGGAAGGCTATGGGGAAATGGCTTGTGTACTCTCACGACCCCTAATTGCAAAGGTGAGAGTTAATTGATGAAGATCCACTTCACTCCTCTGTGGTATGTTCCCTGCTGTAAAAGACCACTTAAGACACTGGCTTACATAACTAGAAAAACGTGTTGAGGCAGATTATTTGGTGACCTTCTTATCATAAAAGTGAAACACAGATACGATGTGTTCGTTTTTGAGTCTTTGCCATATTACAAAACCAGTAAGGCAAAGGTACGTGTTCATTAACCTTTAGGTAGAGTCGTGCCTATATTACCGTTAGTCCCTAAGTTAGACCCTTTATACTGCTTTGGAACTTAAAAAATTCAAAAGGTACAAGTTAAAGCAGGCCCGTGTCTTAATCCCTGGTATTTGTTGAGACCTAATAAGTAAAATGCATTTTTGTTGACTTTTCATTATAAAAGATGCTGCTGAAGGAAATAATGATAGCCAGCCTTTTGACATAATCATTTCAAGAATGAACCTGCCTACACTGTTGCTTAAAATCTTTGGTCCTTAATACCTTAGTGAAAACTTGGATGATACATAGGATGTCAGAACAGTAATTTCTCTGAAACTGTAATCTGTCTGAACCAATCTGGACATGCTGTACCAAACTGCAAGTCCCCAGTGTGAGTTCATGTGAAGGTGGTCAGCTGTCACCCAACTGGTATGACTGGTATGCAGAATTTATCCTGGAGGTTAATAATCCTCCCTTTCCAAATGCTGCATTCAGCTCCACACCGGAGTCACAGTCTTGTGACCTTGGATGAGGGCTAACCAGTACCTTATAGGTTTATAGTACCTTGCTATCAAGAGTATCCAACAACAAACCTCCGTTGTTAACACCTTCAGAATTAGTTTTCCGTTCTGCCACGTGGGACCACATGTGTGTAGGTGTGCCCAGCAGCATGCAGTGGGATACATTTTAGTTTCCCAGTACAAGCTCAGTGTTTGGGTGAAGAAAGCAGCACTTCTTTGGGCAGAAGGACCGTGACAGTCCCTAGCCTTTGTGAAATGTATCCCACACCTTTCCTGACTCCTAAGTGCCATGGCCATCTCACTCCATGTTCCTGCAGCTTGTGCAGCAGTTTGTTCAACATTCTTTCTCTTCGCTTACTTCCTTTTTTGTGTGTGTCTTTTTTCCTCCTACAGATGGACAAAAGAGGAAGAAATCGTTAAGAAAGAAACTGGACTCATTAGGAAAGGAGAAGAACAGAGACAAAGGTAAAATGAGTACATATTTACTGATTGGGTCTCAGTTTTGCGTATGAGATTTCTTTAGTCTTAAAGGTATACTTTCTGGAGTAGTTGAATGTTACTGAGCTAATGTACTGCCTAGGTATTTATTTCCAAGTTGAAAAACATGGTTTATCTTTTCTATTTGTCATTAGTATAACCCAGATCTCTTCAACCAAAAGCTTATTTCCTGGGAGAAAACGAAGAGTTAAAGGACTGCATCTTTTCTTCATAGTTCTTTCTCCCCGTTTTCACCATCCAGTGCAGAGTGTGGTCTAGATAACACAATCCAGTTGTTTACCTGCATTTGTACTCTCCTCTTTCAATTTGCAAAGCATGGGAACCCAGCCCTGCCCAAGCAAGTCAGTTGGTTTGCTTTTCTTTTTTTTTAACCTTAGGAAAATAGCCATTGTTTAAAATACATAAATGCTTCAGTGCTACTGATCACTTAGATTTTAATAGAATCCATGTGACATGGATTTACAGATCTGGTTGTATTCTTTTGTTTGGACATTAATCAGCTTTATGGGCTGGGTCCTAATCCAGTGGACTTCACCTACAGGTGACTTCATGTACTTGTACTCGTTTGAACTAAGTGTAGATGTTGAGACTGGAAAAGTGTCTCTGAAGTTGCCGTTTTTTGCCTGTAGGTAATTATGCATCAAATGTTGTGTTTTCTCCTGGAAAAGAAGTTCTGGAAAAGTGGTAGTAAAACTCAGTATTAACACTCCAGTTTCACAAACATGCACCCAATTGCACAAATTTACAAGAGAAGTGATGGGATTACTCTGATGTTATTGCTTGTAATCCAGTTTGGCAGAAGGATGAAACTTTGAAATTCCATTGAAAAAATGAACATCCCCATTTCAAAGTTACTTTAGATATTTGTCAGGAAGAAGATGTTTTCCTTTTAATTTTTGTTTCTTTGGTGACTTCATAGATGGGATTATTATTTTCTTGGTTTAAAAATGGCTATGGAAAATATTTGCATTAATCTTTCTAAAACTGAAAATCCCCTGAGACGTGTGTTTGATAAATCCAGTGGCCTCCCATGTTGTGCTGCAAGTACCAAATCTTTCATTTGTTATGAGAATTACTTGATTGTAGGACTCAGCCTACATGCAGAAGGAATCTTTAAAGAAGAGGTTTAATGATTTTCTAGCCACCTTTGGGGAAAAAAAATAAAATCTGTCTTTCACTGCACCTGTCAATGCATCACATTTGGCTGCAGTGTAATTAATCAGTCATTATGTTGCTTAGTTCACTTGGGTTTTTTTCCCCATAGTTCTCCACGCAGTTAAAAGTGCAAAGCAATATAGTTCTATGCACAACCTCCCCTGCTTTTCAGAGTGTTTGCCAGATACTGGACTTCACAGCAGTCTGTGGCGTGCTCTTCTGCGTCAGAAATGGCTAACCATTTACTAAATATTTTTTTTTTAAATGTTCAGTGTCTCACAAATTTTTGATGCACTGAGAGCTGTTTTATTTTGCCTCATATGGGTATTGCAACTTTGGTAGTCTCCTTTGAAAGTTTCTATTTAGAAGCTCTTTTGAAAGTTTAAATAAATTTTATCTCTTTATTATCACATTTTTCATTGCGGTAGCAGATTTCAGTAGTAATAAATTGATTTGGTATTTCACCAAAGACTGAATTTTGCTGTGTCATCCAAAACTGGTGGATCTTTGCAATTGCACTTTCAGAACTCCTCCAGTGCCTCTTTGGTGCAGTGCCTTGAGAAGTGATAGCTTCCTTTGGTGATGCATACAAATGCTTAACCCAGAGTTGCTTTTTATTCCTCTAAATTCTCTGTTGCCAAAGATCTTTCAAAAAATAATTTTTCTTACATTGCCACATACTTTTTTGTGATTTCCTTATAGCCTTGTTTTATTTCAGCTGAATTCTGTTTCTGATAATTATACAACTGTACTGGTTGAGCACTTACAGATATATTATTTTCTGCTATTACATTTCTGTTCAGGCATATTTTTTTTTGTATGTCTACCTTGTATGATAGCATTTATACTCCATTCAGTTAGTAACTTCACTTTCTGGTTTTATTCCGATGGATTTTTCTGAGTGCACTTTGCTGTTTAGGGCTCAGTAGTTCCCCACAGCAAAGGTCAGCACTTTGTACTTACTCATCCTTGTATATATTTATCTACTTCCTGTTTTTCAGCATCACTTATATCTTCTGGTTAACTCTACCCAAGCATTTTTAAAAACCACTATGCTGATTCTCTCACTTTTAATTCCTTTTTTTTTTCTTTCAACTTCAGGCATTTCAAACATGTACCCCTCTGCTTTTAGCCTCTTTCTCCCATTTTCCACTGCCTTATTCTCATTTATAGAGATGTCTTACATGCTCTCTCCGTGTATAAAATATTATAGGGGCAACCCCTGAGGGGAAAGTACCCCAACACTACTCAATCAACAGAATCTGTATTTCTCTCCTTCCTTCAGGACATCTATATTGACAGGAGTGTTGGGTAGGTCATTAAGGGTAGAGAGAGCCAGGACATTGGAAGGAGTCAGGTTCCCAACCAAGTTGTGTCCACAGAGTGAAAAAGAAAGCCACGTTGGCTCTTACTTGTTGCAAACATTAGACAAATACAGCCCAGAGAGCAGCATATGACACCCTATTTCTCAGGGTTTCTGTCCATGGTTGTTTCTGGTGTACTCTTCTCTACTCTTCTGAATTTACTAAAGATCATCAGCCTCACAGATACATGCTGAGCAGACTTCTAATCCATGATGGCAGAAGGGACGAGAAACCAAGAGGGTGCTGGATTCTGCCACGTGGGCCGTTAGCCGGGCACAGTTGGTGAAAGGTGGCTGTTTTCCTGAGGGAAGCTGCGGCACCAGCATCTCCCTCAGCCTCAGGAGTTAGGAGGGACAGTGTCGCCCAGCTTTCAGGTGACAAGCTGGCTTTGAAAAGAAAAATGTAAGGCCTCATACTGATGGTCTCTGTAAAGATGAGCTCACCGTGCTCACATCATGGCCAAGCCCTACCACCTTCCCTGAACGGCAGTCTCTCTTGTCACCCAAAGTCAGAGTTAGCCTCTCTTGGCATGTGTGTCACAGCAAGCTGGAAGTATTATCCTGGTCTGTTCCATGGTGTATTTTTTAACAAGCGTTTCTACCATTTCTTTTATAAAGAGAGCATTCTCCATTTCTGGGTAACCGATCCAAAACAAACACTGTGCACTGTGGACGTGGGTGTGCTCACACAAAAGGACAGGAGCATGCACTTACCCACCCAGGCAGGTCGCTAGTCCTCATGCCCAAATGGAATGCCTTCCTTCTGTTTCATTCTGGTTTTTTGGGGGGGTTATTTGGTAACTAGTCCAGCTTGTATCATTTTGAGAAGGAAACGGCGAGACGAGGCTACAGCATGTTGGAGGGGAAGCGGGGAAGCCAATTTCCAGAATAATTTATATAGACAAGTTGTGGCTGCCTTAACGCAAACAGCATTTCTGTCCCTTCAACATCACTTTTGTAAGCACAGTTGCAGTTTGAAAAGTATGTATTTAATTCCAAACATTTTGAGTTTCCCATATGTCAGCCTGGGAGACCCCACATACCAGGATAAGTAACAGCCAAGAGGGCCATGTTGTTAGGTCTCGCCTGCAGTACATGCCGCCTGAAAAGTCTTTTTTTGAACAGAATCCCAGACTGGTCAAGGTTGGCAGGGCCCTCTGGAGATCA
>NW_009623714.1:0-3427 GCF_000690535.1 Cariama cristata
CCGGCATGGCGTCACTGGCCCACGCCCGGGCTCACGGGTGCCCGCGGGGGCAGCGCGCAGCGGGGGGAAGGCTGGCACGCTGGCTGAATGCGGAGCCTCTCCCAGCTGGGCTGTGTTGGATGGCTTGCTTTCTTTCGGTGCCTCTTCCTGATTCCATTGTTGCTAGAAACGCCGAAAAACCCGTCCATTACAGGTTTCCCTCTGTGCTTTAAAGGGACTTGGGGTTTCTGTGGCGCGGTGCCACGGTGCACACGCACGCACGCACACCCAGCAGCGATGCAGCACCGAGCAGGAAAGATCCCTTGTGTTCGGTTAATAACGTTTCAGAACTCACACGACAAAGAGTTGTTCCTTTAAATAATTCGTCTCATATCACCAATGCGTCTCATTTCCATCTTCAGTTGTCAAAAACGTTTTGTATGTGTCTGGTTATAATCTATAAAGCTGGCAAATTAATTTGATATGTATGTGAGCAGAATTATTTCACAGGGAAGGCTTAATGAAATGCATATGCTGAAGTTACAGAAGGTAGGACCAGATAAAATACAGTAAGAAAATAAATTCTGATAAAGTGACTCTTTTTCAAGGGAAGCTTGCAGAAGCGGCGAGTAGAGATAGAAAGGTCTTTGGATTATGTGAGTCTCCTGTATGCAAATTGGCTGAAGAAGATACAATAAAGGAGAGTGGATTTCACACTTAGAAATTTCACACCTAAACTGTGGACGTTACAGCGGCTTCACAGAAGCAAGCTTCCAGTGAGGCAGATGAAAACTGGTCAAAGTAAAAGTCTTTGCTTCCAGCCACAGTGATTCAGTGATGGCTGCAGGATTTCTACGTTAATATGACTTTGACTAAACAACCATGTGTTCTCTGTGATTCATACTGGAAGGTCAACTCCTTTCCTATCCTTTTACTGCCCTGTGTTGATCTTCATATGAAAAGCAGAACTGGGCTGTGGGAAAAGGCCAGCCCCAGCTTAAAAAGCTCAGGTTGAGCGAGCTGAGGCTTTCCCCTTCATCCTGAGTGTCTGGGAATGCAGAACTGCAGCATATCCCGACTGTATTTCAGTCCCCAGGTTATACAAACCCAACACATGACAAGGCACTCTGTGTGCTCAAACCGCCCCTCACCCCGGCTCCTCGCTCCACTGAATCCTGCAAGAAAGCCCTTTTTTGGTAACACTCACCTCACAGGAACAGACTTCTTGGCTCACAAGAGCAGTCTTTATAGTGGGTGTAAATAATAATCACTTTAGATATAATCTAGCCTCAGAAAACCATTTACAGGTGCTGTCAACTCCCCTTATAGTTTGTGAATAGAAAAAGAGAAGAGATTAGCATCTGTGACCCGACCAAACTGCCTTTACTTTTACTTGCAGGATACACAGTCAGGGAAATATGTTTGTTTTTCCGTAATGATTAAACTTTGATTTAAACTTTGGTCATGGGCACGTACTGTATCATTACGCAAGTGGCACTTAAGGATGAAGTGTCAGCATAGCAACAATATGGCCAGCAGCAGCCGTGATCTCTGTAAAGCTGACTGATGGAGAGAACTGCAATGTAAATGCAAATAAATGCCATGCTGTGGCACCTTCAGAGGGAACGAGTTGTCAGTATCAATCTAATCTGGTAGGAGAAAATAGATTGAACGGTGGTAAGGTAACAAAGCTCCCATCTATGGCAGCACTGTCCCTGCAAGGGTAGCAGCATGCTTTCATGCTCACCTTCCGCCTTTCCTCTCCTTTGCCATGCGAATGGCAGGGCAGGAGCGATCCAGATCGCTCTTGCTGGATTTATACTAAACATGTCTGGTGTTTATTCAGCTCTGAAATAATCCAGGAATTAAAATTACGTTTAGAGGAGGAGAAGAGGAAGCCCAAACAATGAAGCCATTCAGGTGCCTGATCTGGCTAACTGAAAGAAGTGAGCAAACAAAAAATAGCGTAAGAGCCCCCCAGACAGTAGCTTGTTGAATAAGATGGAAGGGAGCACAAGGAGGGACAGAACAACGGCTGCGAACAATTGCTACCCAGCTACTGCTTTTTGCGCAGGAACACGAGTCAGCACTTTGGATGCAGCATTGGGGATTCTGTGGAGATTGCCCGAAGTTTACAACCTGCCAGTAGTCCCAAGGTACAAGGAATATAATTTGCACTATCAGAATTGAAATCTACTAACTCCTTCCTTTCAATGTTAGGATAAATACTGCCCTTTATTCCTATTACCTGCTTTATTTGGAATTACACACACACACACATGTACATACACATCTGTGTAACACTGAAACAGCAGGTGAAGCTTTGATTTAAATGAAGGAATCAAAATGATCCTACGAAACACAGTGTGTGGGAGCTGGCCAGCACCTTTCTTAGTGCCACCAGCAGGTATGGGAAGCAGAGGGTGCAACACACCATGAAGGAAGAAGCGACAAAACCCAGGTGCCTGGTTACACCCCAGGTCTGCCAGGCTCTGCTCTGTGCCATTCCTGTGCGTGAGCTCCCAAGACAGGGATTTCTGTTCATCTGGATGCAAGAGGAGTACTGTTGATTATCAATCAGCAGTCCAGTGTTAATGATGTGGAATATAGGACAGCCCCAAAGTTTGCAAGCGGTAATAATTAGGAATCCATGCTCTCGGCAGCTTGGGAGTGAACGGTCTGGTCTGGCTCTAAATGCTCACAGGCTGGGAATATGTTTAACTATTTCCGGCTTGCTTTATGAAGTTTCAGCACTGATCAGTGCAGCACTCACAGCAGCTGGTCCTTCTGCAGGCGCTCACCTACAGAAATGGCTCCTTCCTCAGTGGTCAAAACAGCAGCTACAGCTGGAGGAAAATACAAGAACCAGAAGGGAAGCGCACTCCTGTGAGTGTGATTTACATGGATTTACCTTAGTATAGCAAATAACATAAAATCCGTCACAATCAAATTACTTGCTTCAAAACAACGGTGAGATTAGCAGTGAGTAGAGCACTTGGTAGTAAAGGGAGCGTGTTCAGCAAATCAAAACACAAACACTTTAGGAAGGAGTTGCATAATTTTGTCAAATTAAAAGTTAAACAACATTGTCTTCTACTAAGAGCTGCCAGGAAGTGTCAAAACACCTAGTTACAAATAATAGGAGCGTAATTATGTGTTTCTGTTTATCATTTCAGTTCTCATCTTGCTGTAATTCTGTTTTTTCCTACCATTCTTCAGGTAGTGAGCCTTGTTGACATACAGAGCCTATCGCTTTCCCATCTAGCAACTCTTCCCTCCTTCCTTCCTTCCTTCCTTTTTCTTTCTCTCCTTGGTCTGCAGTGCAGACACATTTCTTAATGGACATTGCCTGTCGTGTCCTCTGGTGTAACCGGTCCCCTTTCCGCATTGCTGCTGGAGCGCGGAGCCCAGGACACATGCGGGGGGAGGCTGCCCTGCCCGCAGCCTG
>NW_009623714.1:3458-3790 GCF_000690535.1 Cariama cristata
CGGCGGAGCCGGGCCCGCCGCGCCCCCCCGTCCCCAGCCGAGGCAGCTCTGCAGCCCCCTGACACCACCAACCTCTCGCTTCTACCCCGGAAAGCAGTTAGGGCTCCTCTTTGAGACCCACCCCAAATCGATTTTCCTACAGCTGTCTTTATGGTTTTAAAACCCGCCTGCGAGCCTAGATTTCTACACGTTAACCTTTGCCAAATCTTACAGTGCAAAATAAGACACCTATAATTAATTCTGCTCACTCCACAAGGGACTAGCAACTGGGTAGCATGTTTTAGGCTGGGATATGCAGAGGCTGGGTCCTCGGCTGGTGTTATTTTTTCTTT
>NW_009623714.1:3827-27585 GCF_000690535.1 Cariama cristata
ACAATTAACAACAATGAATCAACTGAATCGGTAGATTTTTTAAGGCTATTCCCACTGAGAGCCACTTGCACTTTCGTGACAGTTAAGAATCTGCCAAACATTAGCTTAGTTACCAGAAAGACAGGCTCCCCCCTCCCTTCACCCCATACACAGATTGTTTATCAAAACGTGCTGCCAAGAAAAATATCCCTGCTTTTGGCCTCTACCAGTGATTAATAACACTTGAGAACTGAACAAAACTTTACTGTGTTTTCCAAAAAATGAGGGAGGTGGAAAGGGGTGGGGGTAAGAAAGGAAGGAAGGAAAGAAGAAAGAAAAAGAAAGAAAGAAAGAAAGAAAGAAAGAAAGAAAGAAAGAAAGAAAGAAAGAAAGAAAGAAAGAAAGAAAGAAAAGAAAGAAAGAAAGAAAGAAAGAAAGAAAAGAAAGAAAGACAGACCCAAGAAAAAAAAGAAAGAAAAAGAAAGAAAAAGGGAAGAAAGGGAAAGGAAAAGAAACTGCACTATCTTAAGTTATTTCATGTTGCATAACCTCCTCTCCCTCTGTAACTAGGCCATCTGAAAAGACCTAAATCACTTTTTCTCCAAGACCATGTTATAAATGCTGATTAACATTGTTATTGAAAGAAGGATGATATGGACACAGGATAAGGGTGAGAATAGAGGTGTGTGTGGGGGAAGTTTCTTTTATTAGCACATATCAAGATGAGCTATGGAGGGGAAACTGAGAGGAAAAAAAAGATAATTTACTTTCTTTTCAAAGACTGTTGGTAAAATTCCTAAGGGAGACTAAATGCCAAAATTAACTGTCTTGGTGTATTACTTTTAGACACTACTGCCTGGGTGAATTAAGTCAAGTCTTCAAGCAGCAGCCAAAGATAGCTGCAAGCTGAAAAAGAGGCACTACATTTCCTTGTTTTGTGGTGAAACTCACAAATTTGTGGAGATTGTCTTTGCTCCAGGGTTTTTTTCATCTCTCTTTGGCCTTCTGGGCTATTTTTACTATTTTATATTTGGCATTGCAAATGTGTTTTGTAATAGGAAGGCAAGGTAAGAAACAAGCAATTGTTAAGAAAAAACAGAAAAGTAAAAAAATGCGAGTGCATCCATGTATACTGTATCTATTTATGTGTATACATACATGTGAGAGTATACATATGTATGTAAGTCATATACGGTATTTTTCATTACTCTGTACTCCAAAAGACATTATTTAGTAAAAGATAATAAACAGCTCTTGAACAGTGGGATATAGACTAGTGAAAACAGTTTACTGAAATTAATGATGCTGGATTGAACCAAACCTTCCCTTTGGAATTAGTGCCAGACATAGTTTTCCTGAACCCCGTCCAACTGCCTGAGCGACAGACAATTTTCATTCTATTTGTGCTAAAGGCTTATGACTAGTGCTGGAAAATGAAGCCCTTGCCCTTGATCTCAGTGCAGATTAAAAAAAAAAAAAAAAGGCAGAACTGTGCCAATTTGTTTCCTCTGCCAATAAAAGCCCTTGTGCTTTGGGTAATGCAAAACAATAAAAAGTTCACATGAAAACTCTCCATTGAAAGGAAACCCACCAAGAGCCATGTATCTCTGCTACATTCATCAGCCAGTTTCCGAGATTCTCACAATGTCAGCAAAATGCAAAGGGTAAGGGCAGAAAATATTTACCAGCCAGCAATACTGTCGTCTTTTTCTATTCCACATCTCACTGCTATGCATTTGATGATGATTACTGCTGAAAAATACTCCACTGTAAATAACCACACTCTCCCTTCTGCTAACACCGATCTCCCCATGCTCAGGTACTCCATGTAGATTTGAGGCTGTGCAGCCCCTGTTGCTGGAGCTGAGTCTGTTGCTGAGGGATGAAATACACATTTGACATACACACCCCGAGTTATAAACAGTGGCTATACTGTAGTGCTGTCAGCCAGGTAATCTCCGATTGCATTTTCCTAGTTTATTAATAAAATTAGAATCCCAAGCACAAGGCGTTTGCTTTCATTGTACAGTCTGCACTTGTGACACGGTACATGTGGAAAATTTTGAGTGCACTGCAGTGAATGGTCTGGGGGTTAGTTTTTAGCTTCCGCTAAGTACCTGGCAGGCTGCCACGGCTGAAGGATTCTGGGAACTGAAAGGCTCCCAAGTACAAACTGCCAGCATTAAGCAGTCCTGACAGCTCTGCTCCTTCCACACTTGGCAGCAGTTCAAAGTGCTCTTTCATTTGAAAGGCTGGAAGGCTGCCATGTGCAATGCAGATTTGCTGTGCCTGCTCTCATAAGGAACTGATAAATGCCGTTGCTGTTGCCATGGGGACAGGAGGCTATCAGAATGGCCTTGTGATCTGCAGCCTCTCAGCTCTGCAGGGTTTGGTTTTTTTTTTTTTTTCCTTCCCTGAGATGGTGAAATAAATGTTCTCGAGAAGGTTAACTCTTGAAGGACAGGAAGCGCTGGTTTGAAAGGACAGGGTGAACCTCTGTGCGTGGCTTTTCCAAAGTGCTGGGAACAAGATTAACACATACCTGCCAACTGTCCCTGTTTGGGAAGTCCTGGCTCCAGGGATTTTTTTTTTAAGGCCAGAGAGGAGGGAGGGAGGGAGAGAGGGAGGAGAAAAGATCTCCTTCTCCCCACTCAGTCCCTTCAGATTTCTCTTCCAGTTCAGGATCTCCCAACATAATTAAAAGGCTGTCCCCTTCCTTCCCCTCACTATCCCCACATAGAGTTTTCAGATGCTGGTGGAAATGAATTAATTTACCACTGGATCTTGTAACATGCCCGATGCCTTTACCTCTCATTAACATCACCAGACATCTAGCAGGATTAGACCCATTATGTGGACTCCGTGTGTGGTTAATGTGAGTAAAAAGAATGAACAGTGTAATATAAAACTGCATGTTTAAGAGAGATCTTAGCAATGGTGCAAGTCCTGAGACTGAATCTCGGCTTGTCCTGGTTCCCAAGATTAAAATAAACACACTCTTAAGCTATGCACAGTTTGAGTATATAAATGAGTGTGCACATCTAGTTCTGAAAAAGAGCAGAGAAAAATATAGGTGGCAAATATTTTAGCCAGAATTTGTACCTTTTTTCCTGTGTCTTCTTTTTTTACATGTTCTTTCTTTCCATCTCTGCTACAGCAATAAATTTGGGTTCCCTAAAGACATTGTGCCGCAGTTCAGTAAACTGAAATCTGTTTAACCAAGGCGAAGTCGGAGAATGACATCATAGCGGGGAACAATGGAGTGCATCACTCCTCTCCCTGACCACACAGCAAACTTCAGGGCAGCATTTAAAAAGATCACTATGGACATGTATCTGTGTTTACAGAGCACATATAAAACGCAATAAGCATTCAGATAGTGGCATAAAACAGGAAAGATAAAGCATTGGGGGAATTTTGTTTATATTCTGAGTGTTAGCAGTTTGAGGGCTTTGTTCAAAACTGGGAAAAAAATTAACCACCCTCCACGTGTACAAATTCCCCCCTTCCTTCTCTAAACATGCATCTCTGCCTTTCAGAATTGTATACTTGTATCTTTCCAATATACGTAAACGGTATTATATGAAACGGCATGTTAAAACTGAGCAAACAGAATTTCAACCAAAATTCGACACATAATCTGGTTGACCACTTGATGGTTAACCTGTAGCTTTTTTAAATAAACACCACCATTCTTATTTATTTTAGTTTCAATTTTTTTTTACTGTATTCATTGTTTAAAAGCTTTTTGGTTGTAAATGTGTTAAGCAAAGGTTTGAATGAAGTGGTCATTTGAAAAACATGCAAGGGAGAATGTTTTAGAAAGAACACAGAAATACACACTATAAGTGCGTGTACATGCGCCCCCCCCCTTTACCTTTTCTGAATTCTCTTTGTTTCTGCTTTCAAACAAATTAAGGCATCTGTGATTCTGACTTTTGTATCTGACATCAAATCCTGCTGGTTAAAACAATCTGCATATGCAAATCTAGATAAAAACTACTTGCATACATTTGCAAAGCAATTTCAAAACTGCAAACAAGGCTGCATTTTACAAGCCTTTGCACCATACTCAGCTAGGCCAAAGGAAATATTTCTTCCTGACTGCTTGGGATTTTTTTTTAATAAATAATTGTGAAGTTTACTGTAATTCTACTGTAATTTCTTTACCTGATTCTCTCTGGGTTCTTGCCTACGGTTGTCATGGTAATTTGATAATTCTGGCTTGCTCGCTACACATTCTGTTTGTCTCACTGGATTTCCTGATTATTCAGAAAACTCTTTTAAAAACCCCTCCTGTCTCTCCCCTCTGCCCCTGTTCTGGGTTCAGTCCTGCTCTTTTCATTGCTCTAGCACAGAGGAATGCGTATTATTTTGCTACAAATCTACTAAGGTGAAACTGTTTGCTCCACTTACCTGAAAATGGAGATAATGAGATAAGCGTACACACTAGAGCACTTCTTATATTATCTTTCATAGTCTATGACAGGCGATAGAGAGAAAATGTGGAAAGATAACTGCATATAGATTTCTTGTAAAGTAAGGATCTTAATCCTATAGATATTATTTAGGGTTTAACTGCTGCATTTCTGACAGCAGAAACATATATTTAACTGTTGCCTTTTCAAACGTGACAGACACATTTGTACCTAGAGTGAGAGAGTTAAAATATATTCTCTCTATATGACAAAGTAGAAGCAATATTTTTATTCAGGGGTTCAGGTGACAATTTATGTCAGAATCAAAAAATGGATTGTGCTTTGAATACACCAGTGAAACCCAAAGAAAAATGCACACTGCTAAGTAATTTTTAGCTCAGGTGTGTAGTTAGAAAAGGTTTATGTAATTGATGTGTGCATCTTTTAAAAGCACTCAGTGTTAGATTATGTATACAAAATATATACATACATATTATAGATAGATATATAACATATATGTAGGAATGTACATAAACTTGCTTTTTTTGGGGCAGTGATCTTCCTCCAGACAGTACATGATTTTTGTGAGAAAAGCACAGAGCTACCATATGTACCTATGGTTACTTTAAAGAATTTGCTTGAATATTACATCTCATATTATTTCCTTTGTCTTGCCTTTGTCCTTTTAGCCTCTAGGCTTTTCAGGAAAGGGTATGTATTTTACTGTGCTGGTCAATGCCTCATACAAATACACACTGACATTGTTAGGATCTCAAAGAATTATTTCAAGGCAAATAATTCAACACCACTAACAGTTATAACTGAAACTATAGTCCAATTTATTACAATTTAGACCAAATAATTTCCACTATACACTGTCTTTCCAGTGTATCAATGGAATCTGCAATCCCACTGGATTAAAAGTATCTCTGTCAATTAAAAGTACCAGTATCAATGGAATCTACAAATTCTGCTATCTAGCCTCTATTGCTTTCTTATTCTTTCTCTTTCTTGTACTGCAAAGCACATTTGGGATTTCTTACTGAGTCCTTTTGATGGCGTCACGCTGTGGAATCTGCTAAACTCAGTAAGTATTCCAGCTGTGACAGCCCCTCTGCCCCAACCTATTGCCATAATCTAGGACATCTGTGACATCATCTGACAGTCTGTGACATCACCATATGAACTGCAAGACCAGAAAAGGTTGCTGTTCCTTAGTCACCATGAATTTAAAAGGTGTCACAGGTAGAATCTGGCATGCAACTGCAATGTTCACACTTGATTTTAACTGTGAAAATGCAGCTAAAAAAACCCCTCGTATATAGAATAAAGGACCTGTAAATCTGTTTGGAAACTTTTCAACTGTACAAATCTTATTTTCTTCTTACTTTGATTTTTAAATTTCCATTTTCAGTAAAATAAAAATGACAAATTTTATCCAATTCCTATGTAGTGTAATAAATCAGCAATGAACCCATTTTTTCTAATGTGCTAAAACTGACGTATCTCCCACTGCCACTCAAGAGAAGAAGAGGTTTCAGTAAATCACATGTAGGACATCCAATGTTAAAATGTTCTTAAATTCATTTTAAACCCCTATTTATTAATGTATTTCTACAATGTAGACACTGCAGAAGCTCAACAGACTGTACACTTCATACCTAGCAGAAAAATGATGGCCTCTCCCTTCTCAAAAGAAGACTGAGCAGGGAAATGCTCTATTTTACATTCTGCTAATACCTAATTCTTTTCACAAAATATATCCAGTAGAATTTATTATTTGAGTGATCATAAATAATTACAAAGAAATTATAGTCTTGAAAGCAACCTACATGCTGATGCTTTTTTCTTTAGAATGTTGTTTGTTTACATACCTGCTAATTGCTAGAATTCAGTAATCTGTAGTGATCTTACTTTTATTAGTATAAATTAGCAAAGTCTTGCTGCACAAATTACCAAGGCTTTGCCATGCAAATATAATAGGCTGAGCTATTTCTTTTAAAAGTCAGTGTGCTCTAGTCCATTTTTTTTTATTACTGTTATCTTTAGTTCTGTGAAGCCTTGGAACATTTCCCAGTCTGGATCTATACAAAGTTTCCCGGGAAAATGTATAAAGAGCCTGTGTTCTGCTTTACTCTGTGCTGGCAGTGCCTGTGTGCTTTTGGTGAGCTAGGTCTTTGAAGACCTAGCCCATGCATGAAGTCCAGTCAGGCTGAAAAATTTAGCAGTTGAGACATTTTACAATCCAAAATCTCCTTTAAACAAAGGTGTGGTTTAGCAGGACTGGCTGCTTCTGACCTCTTTCAGCCTCTTATTATTGCAGCTGCTATGATGTAAGGCTGAGTAGGGTAGAGCTAAAGTAGCCGAGGCTCAGGGAGAAATGCTGAGAACAGCTGTTTTACTGTAAACATTAACAAGGGTTTGACTGCATTTGCAAGCTGGGAGCATTCACAGTTTCTGCACAAATAATACTTCGGGAATTTGATCTAGATGTTCACAGCACAAAGGAAAAAAATTATCCCTTCTATACGTTACTGCAGCTTTGAGTGAAGCAAATTCTCTGCAGAGAGATGCATCCCATTAAAATCAACAGGCAATTTTTCACATTAATACACAGCTTCACACAGACGATACAGACGTACACACAGGAACAGAAGAAGCAATATTTATCTGCTTTAGCTATTTCTAAGGCTCCTATCACGTTGGTATCTAAGTGCCAATTAGATACCAAAAATACTCAGTTGTAGCAGACACTGATGTCTGCTGATTATTGCAGCGCTACAAACAGAATCCTCTCCAAGAGGACAGAGAGGGATTTGAATGCTTTCCCCTTAGCTCAGTGCTGCAGTTCAGGGATGTTAGGAAACAAATTTCAGACCTCATTTCCTTCATTACATTCTCAAGGTTGCTTTATTCTGAAACAAATGAAAAATCTCAGACAAAGTGGTCTTTGCAGCGAGCGGGGACATTCACTGACATCACATACATCTGCATATGCACACACAGACATGCAGGCCAGATCCTCCAGACACTGAAAGCTGTTTTTTTGCCACATTATCAATGCAATGGAGTCTGTGAGGCAGCTCAGCCAGCTAGTTGCGCATCAGCCAGTGCAGATACGACAAAGCCTCAGCTGGTTTGCAGCCACTGCAGGGTCTGCAATGGCTCTTCCTTTCCTGAGTCCTTGTAAAAGTCATACAGTTTAGAAATGGCTAAACCGAGCGTATTTCTCATGGATCCCCAGTCACCAGACTAGTTTCCTGGGTCCAGTGGTAGCCAGGGCAAAATACAGTAGCTCTCCTGGTGTTACAGTTTACACTAGGGACCATGCTGGCAGGGAGACAACCCCAGGATGATGCAAGGATGGCTTAAAGCTGCATTTTCACCACCCTCTTTGAGGCCTGCCAAGAACTGCTTGGCCAAAGCTTGGAGTCTGGGCAACAGTCCCTACTTACAGACTCCTTCTAGAAACTCCCCATATTAAATATAAATCCTGACTATCTTCCCCATTTGTTATTATTACGGTTCACAGGCTAAGTTGCATAAACTCTGGTCAGCCCTTTGATAAAAGACTAAGGCAAACATGGGGTCCAGAAAGGCTTGTTAAAATTCATCACTTCCAATGAAAATTTTAAAGTTTTGCCTGTGCTGTTGGATGTGAACCCCTTTGAATGAGAAATAAAATTAACCAGTTGGACATCTGACCTTTCTAATGTTCCCAGGACATTTCCCACAATTCTGGAAGTATCAAATTTAGTATCTCTCTAAAATTCAGAGCAAGTTAACTACATTCCATTCTTAAACTGTTTGTGTCTGTGCAGGATAAGGGGAGGTTTTTAGTCTCTGCCCTGTTTTATGGTATTAATCTATTGTGCAGTTGAACAGCTACTGTCTCCTCCTCCACAGTGGCTGTGTTTCTTCAGATCATGATTTGTTTCTACGTTTTGGGAGGAAATAGCATAAAACTCTGTCTACCTGATAGAGCTGTAAATACTGGTTCTCTTGCATTCCTGTATATAGTGGAAAATAAACATATTCTGAGTGCCATATATTCCTGACCTCAGGCATATTCACATCTCCAATTAAAGTTTCACCATCCATGTGCGATAATTGACTCTTTGAAATGCACCTGGAAACAGCTCGCTCTTTCCTTCCTTCCCTCTGACAGGATTTCAGAGCTCTGGAATCATATCTGTTGTGAGTTGCCTGTCTGCTAGTCATACTTTTTATTGAACAAATATTCAAAAAACTACCCAGTTGTTTGCCTAGATCTTGTAACCAAAACAAGGCCCTATCCTGTCCTCTTCCACTGCCCATAATTTCATCTCAAGCTGAATGCTGAATGGGGCTAAAGCCAGCAAACAATTACGTTTGGAACCAGGTTCCATCCAGGAAAATGAACCTGGGAAATAAACTGCAGCTTGAGAAAGTAATAAAGCATGTTACAGTGCTTATATGTAACTGGAGATGGAAGAGCTGCTTCCAGAACAGGGACTGGAAAGGACATACTGGCACCTGTGTAATTTCTGAACCACTGAAGTCAAATTCTTTCCTCTCTGTCTTGGCAAGTCCAGAGACCAGATGAGATGCTGTGGCCTGGCCAAAAGAGAGACCGCTCTGGCACTACAGAAACATCTTCTGTAGCTGATTTTTCCTGTGACAGTAGCTCTTCTCACCACCTCAGAAGTGCTCCCTGAAACACTAGCCCCAGCTGCAGTTTCTACAACTGGATAAAACATCTGTCACCACCATGAGAACCGCTGAAGCAAAGAGTGAGATAAGACACCTCACAGCACTGGGCCAGCAAAGAGTAACACTGCTCTAGGCTGCCAGCGCACATGCAGGCAGCTGTATCGGGGCATAGTAATCCTGAAAGGCACTGAATGCCCTTTCCCAAAGGTCCCTGAGAAAACTAGGTCCAAAAGTGTGGATTGTGGGTTGAAATTCTCCATTAAACATCTCTGTAAGTTGAAATATTTGGTCTTCTTGTCTGTTCCCATTTACTAATCCCACCTAGAAGCCTTCTTGTCTATAAATCTGTTCAAACACACACAGTTGTCCACTAGAAAGCAGGTGAAACCAACAAACTCATCACCTTGGTAATTCACAACACTAGCCCACACTGGTTTTCCTGTGTTAAAAACAGGACTGTCAAGGTATTTACAGATCTAAGAGAGGCTGACCTCTAAACATACAATCCAACCCTATTGACACATAATCCAAATTATAAATACTTTTTATTTCATCCATTCCTTGAATTGTCAGAAATAAAACTTCGTTTCTTAAATAAGACACTATATTTGAAAATCAGTCTGGCGCTTCTGGCCCTCACGGCTGTCCTGCAACTCACATGTTGCCACCATAGCCCACTTCCAAATGTCCTTCACACCAGTGAGCCACATCTGGTCATGAAGACCAGCATGTATATCCCTTTCTAGCACTCCCTATCAGGATGCTGAACTGGGCAGGTTTAAGGAAATCACTGCAAAACTGTAGAAGTTTAGGCCAGAAACTGAACTGAAAAGCCAATCGTGTTGAAAATGCTCTGGTTAAAAAAGAAAAAGGCGGGAAAAATTCCTGTGATTTTCCAAAGTCAGTTTTTCTCCAAATATAACCCAAAACTTCATCTGGAAGGTGTGCGTTTATTCCAATCCAGGCAGTCTTTTGGGGAAATGCATAAAACAACAAACTGTATCACAAACTTTTTTGATTAGAGAAACAACTCCAATCCAGCTTGTTATCTGAAAATAGGTGTAGTCAAACTTCTGTAATGGGAAAATGGCTGCCTTTTCTAGCAGGTCAAATATAAAATAAAAAATGTACCCTAGTCAAAGTCTGACCTGATTTTTGACACTTTTAATTTTAAAGCTATCTGGAAGAGCCAAAGGAATAATGGAGCACTTGTAAGAAGGAATACAAAAAAATGTCAATGTCAAATACACTGGGAAGGGAAATGTGATGGAGAAAGTGCATCTCTGAAATAGATTTGTGAGGTGAAAGCCTGAGGATCAGGTCCAATAAGGGAATTAATTACCCAGAACTTCAACCCCGCAGTGCCAAAGTGAAAGGTACTGGGTTCCGAGAGGGGAGTTCAGAACCGCTTGTTCTGTCTCTAGATTTCCTGTATAGAGCATGGGAAAAATTAGGCACCTCTGAGTACGGTATCCAAAACATCTGTTTCTGTCTTTTATCCAGTGACTATTTATATGAAATATTTAAGAAACAGTCCTCAAAGCTGGGAAGGGAATCTAAGGCTGTCTCTGCCAGATGGGTGCCTTAACCAGTACAGTCATGCTTTCTCTTACGCTCTCTCTGTTCTCTGTGACTCTCATTCTCTCTCTCTGGCCCAATGAACTTAAATTATTTTCTGCAGCATGGCACAGTTTCAATAGGAAGGGTGGAGAGTGCCTGCCTTCAAAACAGCCTGCAGTCTGGTGGTCAGGCTGCTCTCCTGGGACGTGTGAGTCGGAGTCTCCTCACGCACGGAACATTCTTGTGCTTACAGACAGGAAACGGTGAGGGTGCACTTGAGAACTCACCTTGTTTTTTCTAATCTCTAACGACTATTATACAGATAATAAAAGGAAATATTTAACAATAACCATGAGAATTACTGACACTTATAGACACCTTTAATCTTTGAGATTCCAAAGCAAACAATGGGTTATGCTGAAGCAAGTTTGCCCTTTGGACCTAGCAGAAGCACCCAAGAATGCAGAAATGGGCTTTGCTGTACTTCTTAAAATGTTGTAATGCATGTTTTTTTTGTGAGCTAGATCAGCTCCGTAGGCTGAGTCAGAAGAAAATTCTGCTTGCACAGTATCCTTTTTTATCCACTCTGTGGAGACTCGCTAACACCATTTCAGCTTTAACCTCCTTCAGCTCCTTCTGCTTTCCCTGAGCAGAAGTACAGCAGTTGTATTCAAGCCCTGTGCGGGAGCTCAGAGGGGTAAGTCGTACCCACAGGTAGGTACATTTGAATCATGTTGCTTACTATCCGTTTATCATCTCCTGGGGCATCATGCAAGCAACAGTGCATAAGCTTAAGCTAGGGGATGAAGAAAACTTCAACATGTTATTGAAAGTGGAGAGAAGAGCTTGAAGGAAGCCGAAAATAATAAAGCATGTTGGATTTTGGCCAAGACAGTAAGAATTAATAACCTGACTTCCAACAGCATACCATGGGATCTACCATAACTACAACTATGGCCAGTTGTCTGCCAGGTTGTCGGTTTCACATGGATTTGGCAGTTTTGAAGGTCGGTCCCCTTTGAATCTACTTTAATTCTCACTATATTTAAACAAAAGAAAAGGAGGAGAAATTTCCGAGTCTGCACAGCTCCTGCTGGCAAAGCTACACAGAGCTCACCGAACAGTAGGAAGGGAACTTTCCAGAATATGGATGTCTCTTTTTTTGAGCCAAACCAACACTTGCTGCTCAGGTAAGGACAGCCAGGCTCAGATAAGTCAGTCTCAGGCTGCCTCTGTGCTGCAGCTGGCCAGGAGTCCTAGCAGTGCAGGTCCTACTTCAGGGTTACTCCATCATCCCTCCAGCTCCTGCACTTACACCAGAAGCAGTTATAATGGCCCCATACTGTGCCTCCATTTGAGTCAATCTTTCTGGGCCAATTGCTGTGCATTAGCAGACCATGTATACTGAAGGAGCAAGAGCCAAACCTGTCTCAGTTTCTAGTTTTTTGACTCAGGAAGTTTATGCAATGCAGGAAGTTACGGTTTCCCAAGTCCTTTCCATAAACAGTGTCTCTGGTAAGCACTTTGCTCGTCTGACCCAACTGAATCAAGGGCAGTTAGCATATAAATAATTTCATGTCTCTATTTAAACATTTTGCTAAATCTGGGCCGAAGTAAAGATGTATTTAAAGATAAAGTTTCCTAAAATCATGGATTCAGAATTTTTGTGCATACCTTAGAAACTGAAGAACTAATGATATTTTCCTAATAGCTTCATTAACATTCTACATTCCTTCCTTCCTTTTCCTATTTAAATGTAGAGTATTCAATACTTGTAAAATGTATGCTTTTGCTATTAGGATTTTGGTTTGCTATAATTTTTGCTTTTGTGGTTTTTTGCCATACAAACAAATGTGGTTTTCAATTTTATGCATTAAGGGTGACCAGTTTTGGCTATGATAAAGGAGGACCTCCTTTAAAAGACTTCCCTTTACCAGCAGAAAATCTCTAGCACAGGACAGGGGAGAAAAAGGAATGTCACCTACTCTGTTTCAGCCAAGATTACATCCTAAAACCTTAGCACGTGGTCTTCTTTTTGTCTGCTTCACACAAATTCCTACTGCTATATCTTATTATGGCATTAAAGAATTTGAGTAATTAGATGTTGAATACATCTCAGTTTGTCTCTCATAAGCAAACACACACAGACACACATAAGCAGTAACACATTCTCACCACTTGTAATTATGAGTCTTTATCATAACATTTTCCACGTTGAAAAAAGTAGTAGAAATATACAGCATGAGGAGGCTATTTTAACTTACAATTTCTTTTTCTCTGCTTCCATTGCCAGTGACTACACTGGGAAAACATGTAGTCTAATTACATCTTTGTTAGGCATGTCAGAGTGCACTTTATATACCTGGCTCATACAACATGGGCTGCACACACTATTCCAGTCTGAGGACCTTTTGAGGAGGCAGGTTGTGCCCATGCTCCCTGAGCATACACTGAAGGAGCAGGTAAGAACAACAGCACAAGAGCTACCCTCTAGCTCTGCCTCCCAGTAACACAAATCCCTGCAGCATGCATTCCACTTCGACTCACTGGCCTCACGTATAGCCTGTGACCATATAAACAGAGCTTCAGCAAGCACTGTCCATCACACACACATGATGCCTCTTGCTGCAACTTCTGCTGCTGCTGCTATTGGTTTGGGTGGGATCAGACTTGGAAGAACAAACTTGGACACAATGGGATGGGACACAATGGTTATCAATGACCAGGAGAGAGTTTGGGACTGCAGGCCTCTCCCTCACCCTAGACAAAAGGAGACTATTCTGTTTATAACAGAATGCCTCTGCCACTTATCGCCTAGACCTACTCCTATAGCAGAGCCTGCCAAATGCAGATCTCTTCCCCAGCAAATAGAGGAAGGGAGAAGGAGATGAGCATGCACCAGGAGGACTACTTTGCATTCTACAGAGGGAGGATGGACAGTGGCTCCACCACTTTAGGAGAAGGAGTCACTCTGTGCAAACAATTGGAGCCTCCCCAGCAGCATGATGGGCTTTATCCTCATGTCCATAAGCACTGCAATCTGCTCGCAAAGCCTGGAGATTCCTGACTCCTGCAACCAGTCCTGCAGTGATAGAAAAGTTCATCATCAGGTGGCCAGCTCAAATGCGCACAAGTCCACTATCCTCAAATGGTGTGGACCACTGTTGCCCTGAGATCATAAGGCAGTTTCCCAGAAAGTATGCTTAAATAGAGGGAAAGGGGACAAGAGATTAGCTAATTGTGCCTGGCACAGAGGTCCTTTGACAAAGTTATTCAGAAGGTATTTCACTTTCTGGCCTACAGAGCCTTGCTGAGTACAAGGAAGAACACAAGGACATCATGATAGAGTGTACCCACTGAACATATGATTCCTGTATTTTCTAGATTAGGATATTGATTGCATTTTGATCAGTGCTATCTATCTTGTGCTCTGCTGGTCATGCTGTCCTACCAGACAGGGAGGCAAACATGAGTGTTTCATCAAGCACTAAACTTCTGATGGGTAGCAGATAAATGAGCTTTCGATCAACTCATCAAGGCTACCATGTCCTCCAAAGCTTTTACCGGGGCTCATGAGAGTCTTTCAGTCCAGAATGGATGCTGCAAATAGAGCCCTTCATAGCAACCTCTCCAAAGCTAGCACCAGTGTAGGCAGTGAGTTTGGCTTCTTGATGGGGAGACAAGTCTGAGAAGCCATCAGAGTTTATTTTGCAGCAGAAACATGTGGATCAATGGCCACTACCAGTGGCCATTTCTCTTCCCGATTTCTCTTAGCCACTCTTTTTTCCCCTTCTTCCCTCATGACTCAACCCTTCAGCCCCTCATGACTGGTGTCTTATTCCACAGGAATATCCATGGGCTTCAGCCCCTAAAAGGAAGCCAAAGGCTAGTTAGTGTGATTTTCCACCCACTAGGTTATGTGCATTTGGTAGGAGCTCCCTCCTACTCTGCTAGAAAAGCCTCTCTCTCCTGTGAATATAGTGCCCCTCTGGGGCCACTCCATTCCCTCAGTCCCATCTCCAGTGCTCACGGCATGCACTGTTTTCACACTGTGCATTCTGGACCAGGGTTTCTCCCTCTACACAGGATTCCTATTTCGGCACACACATGAAAGCCCAGGAGGATGAGGGGAACAAAACATAAGGAAAGTGCCAGTGCCTAAAAATTCAGAAAAATCTGAAGTAGTAGTGGACAATTCATTTTACAACCAGCTTATTATTTTTTAAAAAAGCCCAAACAGAGCAATAAACTATTCTCAGCAAACAAAGTAACTGGGGATTTGGCCACTAATAAGAATATAGCAAAAGATTTGGGGGTCATGTAGAAAGAGCTTAACATGACAGAAAGGGACATAAATACCTTTACATTTTGCCATCTCTTTTGCCATCAATTCCTGCTTCTCATTGTCCACCAGCAAGATGCCAAGTTTGCTGGGAATGCTTGTTTGCCAGAATGCTTGTCATGATATGCCTGGAGACCTGGAGCATGATTAGACGTAGCACAGGTTGAATCTGTACTGTTTGCCTATAAACCAAAGCAAGATTTTCCTGCCACAAGACCTATTTAGTTTCCCCTTTAGTAGAAAACCTTGGCATAAATTAAGCTTGTATTCTCTAGAGATGGATGAGGGATGAGGACACCAGTGTGAAACAGGCGTGCACTGTATACAGGTACACACAAAATAAACCAGGGCATCTCTAGTTTTAGCATAGTCAGGTAAACAATAAGGAAAACTCTCAGGTTAAGCCCAGTACTTCTCAAAAATATCAATAAATGTCCAGATTTTCCTCTTCAAACTACTGTCACATTAACTGTCAGATCATGAATTTCAGATTGAAATAGCCCAGTGTTGATACAGTCAGAAAATCAATTATATTTCTAATTATATTAGTAGGAATATAGGCTAAGTGTATTAAATTAGAACTTTTGTTCTAAGACAGAACACAAGTTAGGTTTTTTGTTCAAAAGTTAGAACTTTTGAAAATCCCACCTAATATTGGTAATAATACTGTACACTGCAACAGAGATTCCAATTAGCTTTTTACAGAAAAAAGGGGCTGTGACTATATCTATTTTTAAAAGTCAGTTATTAAAGTGTCTTTGAATAAATTGACAATAAAACACTTAATGATCAACAGCACTACATAAATGCTAGTAAATTACAGAAGACAGAAACTGATGGAAATTGCAAGATAAAATTATTCAATTTTATATTTGGTATATGTGGATTTGTTTCCAGCCAACTACCAAAATAAGTAAATTGTTTTGTTATGGCCCTATGTTTCATACCAAGGTCTTTACAACTCTCACAGTTTATAGTGACTAAAAATGCTGAAAGGAGATGTTCAAGATAAATTTTTGTATTTTGAGTACCGTTGCTAACAAAATCTATGATACTGAATCCAAAAGCCCTTTAAAATGTTATTTTTCAACAATTAGGCTGTTTAGTTTGTTTATTGATTTCCCTAAATATTGGCAGTGAAACAAATCTGATCTGTGCCATGGCTGTTTCTAATCAGTTGAGCTTTCTGCATCCCATGTATCTATCTACATGTACTTCCCCTGTTAAGGTTTCAGATCTTACTGGGAAAGTTTTGCATTTGTCAGGAGCTGGTATAACAAAGTCATAGTTAGCTAACACTTCACATTATAAGGTTTTGGTTTAGTTGCTTGTAACTGCCAAACTTTAATCATTTGAATTTAAATTTTCTGTGCCGTCTGCCCCAGGCTGATACTTTGTACAGTGTCAGCATAGATGTCTCTCTTCTGATGAAAAATTTACAGAAAACTATATTGTTTTGTTAATGATAAAAAATTCTTACACTTGGTTTCAGAAGGTTCAGTACCTTGATGCTTCAGAACTGCAGACCAAATGCTAAGGTAGCCCTGATAGAGAGAAAGTTTTCTTCGTTCCCTAGGTAATTTGTGCTGGTAAGGTGGAAATCAACCTGATTTAATAAAGTCTACAATGGCTGGCTGTGTATACTCAGTACATGTAAAAGGCTAGTAAGTAAATTTATTGATTATTTAATTTTTATTTAATCCATAAAATGTGCTACTGAGCACATCCTACTACAGGCTGAGCTGAGCTGACAGGGAGTTTCTTTCCAAATACAGGAGAGAGACTGAAAGAAGTTAGAGCAGAGGGTCTGTAGCCATTAGCACACGTACAGTACCAGGAGAAGGCTTCCTGAGTCCCATCGTTCCTCTATTGTCAGCAAATAACCATGAAATCCCTTTGCAAAGTGCTTGTCTCATTTTGCCTTTAGAGGCTGGTTCTCATAAAGGATGGCTGCCTGTTGCTAAGGTCAGTTAGCTCAAATGGTAGAGGTCTGTACAAGCATATCTAAGTTCCAGCTCCACTAATGATCCATGTGAGACTCAATGTGGTTCCACATGATGGAATTAACACAGGAAATTACACATAAAGAGATAATATTAAAAGAGGCAAACACTCCAAAATTTAAAATGCTAAAATTCACATTGTCATGAAATCTTCATTCATTCATTTCTTGCTGTTCACATAGAGCACAAGATGAGCAACACGGTTAGAATTGTGGGTGCAAGCAGTCCCAGGAAATCAGCTGCACTACCTTCTACTTAGCAGAGGACACATGCTTAATTGTTGTGCTGAAGAAGACTCTGCAGCCTAAAAATGAGGACAATGACATTGATGTTTTATCAGCCCTTCATGCACCATGTAAATATTTTGAAAAATATTTTGAAAAATAAAGCCTGCTTTCATGAGTGATGCAAATCTTCATATCATCAAAGGTGCTTCATGATGGGTGATTTTAGGCCTCCTTCTTGTCTGTGTTTATTTCAAAGAGATAGAAAATGACTTCATGTTTCTAGGACTGTATGACTGGTACCCCATCTCCTGACCTCTGATAATATGGTTCGCACAACTAGCACCATTTTATGATGCAAAGCCATTCTCTGTGACTGAGTCATGTATGAGTTCCCCTTCCCCTCATTATCAGGCCCTGAATTCCTGTGCACCAAGTAGACAAACCAAACAGATTTCTTGTTCCCCTCCCTGCCAGCCTCAAGGTTCCTGGGCATTAGGCCAATACTCCCTTCCTTACTGGCCTTGAAGGTCCCAGGCAGCGAGGCAGCCAGGTGTTGTTGATGGCCTTGTCACAGAACAGGGAAGCACAATAGCACACAGAGAACTGTCTACAAAATCAAGGACTTACAAGTCCTAAGTGGGGAATCTGGACCACAGCTGCTGCTGGACAGTGAGATCCATGACCTCCTGATGGCCAGTGACGCCCCAACCGTCATCTGCTTCTTCCGAAGGTTGACTTGGATTCTTCACATGATTTTTGAGTCTAGATTATGATTGTTATATTGATACAGCAAACCATGTATTAAGATCTGATCTGATCTAATCTGCAGAGGGTCTAGGTGATTAGAAACCATAAGTTAAGTTAGGGTCTTGCTGATTAGAAATCGTAAGTTGTATTATAAATTCTGTATTACGCTACTTATAAATTGTACTACATTGATTCTGGTTGTAGAAATCCTGTGAAATTCTAATAATGAATTCTGTGCATTAATAATCGTAATATCCTGTTAAGAAATTAAAGTTTTAATTGTAACTACAACTTAGTGCTGTCAAGGATCCCTAAAAGAACTTGTCCCCTTAGTGTCAGGTGACACAGTGTTTTACTCCCATCAGAATTACTAATAAATTATAATTATTGTGCTATGTAAGTAATCAGCTCCATCCCCAAATAGAAGGTGGACTGTGAAATAAACTGTAAATTCACAATAGAAAAAAATGCAGATGCTAGGTTATATATACACAGCAGCTTAAACCCAGGAAATCCCAGATCTAACATGTAGTGAGTTTGGCTTCATTTCCACCATTCTTGGTGTCACTTCTTAATGTAATTATAGCTTTCACTTACAGTGGTGATTATTGATTTTACATGTCTGCATGCAAATAATTAAACTGATAATTCTGGATTATATATGATTGATGAATATTAAAACTCAGCGCCTCCTGAAGCTTGGAAATGTTCCTCTGTTAGTGACGTTACAATTGATCTTGAATTGGTCATGTGAAGTTTGACTCCATCATCTCTTCCACGTTGTTTTCATCTTACTTACTATTGAACAGAACTAGCTGTTCATTGAATATCCCAGTGAATTTTCCAAGATCAAAATCCTGGGTTCTGCTTCTGATAAAATGGGCACTCTTTGAAATAAGCCACAGGCTGCTAATAAAAAATTTACGTACTGTAACAGCTCATTTTAGTTGCCTGACCCTCAAAGAAGATTAGGTACCTTGGCTTTCTATACTGTGTCAGGAGAAAATTAAATGCCCCAATCAGACAATTGAAAAGGATGAGTGGTGAGCTGCACAAAGATGCATAAAGGGAGAGAAATGTGAAATGCTGTTGAACCCAGGAATCCCATTTTCAAGGTGAGAACTCTGAGTATCAGGCTAGTAAGTCGTGCCCCTTCTTGTCTGCCATTCTTCTGAAACTATAAATCCTGTGCTCCTTTCAGCACGAAGGGACAATGCCAACAGGAAGAAAAATGCTGCCCCTACCTCAACCAGTTTGCGAATTGTTAGGGCAGGCTCCTAGGGAGGAAGAAGATGGCATAATTGAACCTCCTTAAGCAAACTAAACTCAGGACACCAAGGATTTCATTGGTAAGTGCTCTCACCACTGGCTTAGAGTGTAAGGCAAGAGCTCTAGCGCAAGGTAAGGTAACCACCGTGTAACAGGTGACCCCTATAATCTCATTTTAAGAAGAAATTAGTTATGATTCCTTATGTAATTTTCAGTCCTAAAACTATTGTGTAGTATAACAATCCATTGTTAAATGGCTGCAGTATTTCTACCCAGAAGTGGTAGTATTGTAGCCAAGAACAAGCAGCCACCTGGGATATATGTAACTGGAAAAAGAAAATGGGAGAGCTTCTGATTATCTATGAAACATCTTTCTGTCCTTCAGGATGAATGACAACAGACAAAGATAGTATTTTTTCCCCACAGTTTCATATCTTGCTAAAACAAAACAGAGAAATCATAATAATATCTCACATTTCCCTGTCTTCCTTGTTTTTTCCCCTATAAGCAAGTGCACACATTTACAATGGGCTTAGCTTTACAATCTTGATAGGGAGCCAGCTGCCTGAGCAGAAAAGAAGAAAATTAGCAGCAGAGTGGATTATTACTTGACGCTATGATGCTCTTCATATTAAAGTCATAAGCATTTCCTGAAAAGAGCCAGAAATAATAAATTCAACAGGTAATTAGTATTTGAGGTTTGGCTTCTTCCCTTGCGACCATCTGTAACAGATACTTGCTTTTAAATTTACTGGGGGAATGACTGGCTACTGATACAGAGGTAGATGCATGATCTTGGTTGATATTTCCAGATACTTTATACCTATAGATATAGATTTTTTTTTTAATTTGAAAGGGCAGCAATTTTTTTTTCTTTCACTTTTTCCCATTTCCCTTGCACTCTCTCTTCCCTGACCCATAATAATCAGAGGAGTGGATTGAGAGCTGTTGCATAGAGACAGCCTCCCTCAGTACCTGCCCTGCATACTAATTAAGTGCTTCCAGTCTGCAGGCTGGGATGTAGATTCAGTCTTTCAAGTCAGCCCAAGGCTGAAAATGAAAATGAAAAGCTATAAACCTCACTCAGCAGAATGGAAAGCATAAGGTTGCTGGGATATTGTATTGTGCAAGTTACATTCATGAATACAGTGAAAAGGACTAAAAGAATCTGCTGTAATAAAAAATGCAATGGATCAGGGGGATTTCTTAGGAGAGCTGAGTATGGATCTGAATTCCAGCTACTGATTTGCTTTCATGTCATCTGCAATATTTGCCATCTCATTGTTCACCCCCCTTTTATAGATAACTGCTCAATACATTACACACAATAGTAGCAGTTAGTACTGCTACTGTGTGGCACCCCACTATTAACCTTTTGTCATGTGGAAAATCTTAACAGCTCTGCCTTTTAATCAGTATCTAATTCATAAAACTATTACCTCATATCTGTGACTTTAATAACTATAAAGCCTTTGTCTGAAGCTTTACCTGAGAGATTAATGATTAGTGAAGGTATAACTCCCCTACCCTAAGGTACCCTTTCATACTCTGAACCAACAGAGAGACGACGGGAAGATTGATAATGTCAGGCAGCCAGGAGTCTCCTATGAGATTTCTGTGCAAAAAAGCTCAGACTAGGGGAAGTTAAGGCTGACCGTTGGGATGAGCGGAGAATGCAGCCGTGGAGAGGTAAGGCACTGCCCTCAAATGCTGTACTACTTGGTTATTTAAAAGCAAGTTTGCTTCATTGTTCAGAATCTGAGGAGGAGGAGTGAGAGATCTTGGTTATTTACATTTTATTTCAGTTGTGTCTGTCTCTTGTTCCTGGAAAATAAGCTCTAGCTGCTCTGATTTACAAGCAGAAGCAGTTTGGGATTCAAGGATTCTCTTGAAGAAAAAGAAGATGACATCTTTTTCCTTCCAGCAAGGAATGTGGAAGAGCTCTGTTAATGTGCATGTTTATCACAGATCCAGAAGAAATACATCTCTTTTGATGGGCTGTTGACAAACCAGAGCCAAGGTAGAACCCTCCTCCCACCTCTGCTGGAAAGATGCTGTGGACCTCACAATTTCTAGGGACTTTTCTGGGCGTGAACCTGGCAAGTGGACTGCTCTGGAACCAGAGATGCCATCTGGATAAGCTTATTCTGATGATGCTTGATTCCTAAAGCCCAGGATCGGATGTCCCCAATTTTTCTTCTCTAAAGGGAAAAATTCTTTGCAAGAATGAGCACATTTCCCCATGAAACTGATGCTATAAGAAACTTTTACTGATGCACAATGGAGTGCTATAGTCTGGCTGTCAGAAAAGGGACGTAGTTAAAGTAAATGGTAGGCTATAGTGTACTGATTGCAAAGTTTTCTCTGGGTTCGCATTTTTCTCCAGAAAAACGTTTAAGAGTTCCTCTGGTTTTTGGATTGGATACTCCTTACCAATCGTGATTTTTGGAGCAGGCTAATAGAAGGGCATCTCCCTCAAAGTATACCTGGACAGTATTGGATCAGGCCTTTCGTGTGTTGATGGAACATGCACCGAGTCCAAACTTCAAATGCTTATTTTGTACTTTAAACTCTCTTGTTCTGGTATAGATCATATCCAAACTGCATATCATTCTTCAGTACAAAATTAACAAAATAATATAACCTGGGTATTCTGTTGTGGATATAGCTTGATTTCCTGTCTGCATTAAATTTTAGAAGCTGTCCAAGCATATGTAAACTAGAGCTCTTTTGAGACCCCAGGTGGCCTCTGTGAAGGGAAGAACCTGAAATGGGGCAAAATAAAGTCTTATTTTGACAGGGATTCTTCAAGTAATAAATTTCCCAGAAGGCATGAACTACCCTGCTGTAAAAATGATCTCTAATGAGTAAGTTCTCTAGATAACTAATGCACCTGCAGACATTAACGACAAAGATAAGATAAAACCATTGCCAAGCATTTAACGATAGTCTAAGGATTAACAAAGATCTGAAGGACAGCAGCTTGAAAGGTAATGGTCACAGCCCACCAAGAACATGATGTACTTTCTTGTCTTACTGAGATATAGATGGAAATGATTCAAAGGCCTAGAGACCCAAATCCATCCTGAACGTTGAAAGGATGGATTACTGTCCTCTAGTAAAGCATGCAGCATTTCCTTCTATTGAGGTATTTGTCCAAAGTGTAGAGATTCAAATCCAGTATATATTGTGTGTGTGTTTGGAAAAAGAATACAGAAATTGAAACTCTTCCTCCTGGCAATGTCTTCTGTGATTCACATTTTCACCGTGGCTAGGTAATACTCTTCAAGAGTCTCTTCATGAGCAAGATACCAGCAGCAGAAGGGAACAAGACCTATAAGCTTTGGTTCTGTTTCTAGTCAGAATTGCCACACTTGTGAGCCCTTCAAACCAAATGACCCAAAGAAAAGGCAAGACAAAGAATCATCATAAGGACAGAAATAAAAACATCTCTCTGGCTTTAGATGTCTTAGTCATATTCATAAATGATATCTAGATTCAACTTTGGCTTTAACTTTGGATTTCAGGGGCAATTTTGATGTCTTTTTGAAGGGGGCAGAAGAGGAAGAACAGCAAGAGGGGTGTTGTTTCTTGCATTCTCCTTTGATTAGGACTGGCAGATTCTTGTGGTCTCTGCAGGTAGCCAGTTCCTAAAAGAGGACTGCTAACTGCTGTCACTTACAGAACTGAAAAGATTTCTTGCAAAAGCAGAGTTTGATTCAAGCCCTGAAAACTGGCTATGAATTCTGCGGCTTTCAGCTCTCCCAAAATCTTGTCTGCCTTGAGCTGAAGAGATCTGAGGGAGTCCAGTTTCTCAGATGAACAGAAAAGGAATTCTCATCTCTTTATTTTCCGATACTAGCCCAGCCTCTGAGATATGAGTCAGTAATGTCTCCTGAGAGAAACCATCACGTCTGAAGACTGTCAGCAGCACAAAATATCAAAGGAACCTTGAGGAAATGTTTGGACACCTCCTTAGCCTTCCTTGAACAATTCCAGATACTTCTGAACACAACAGCCAGCCATGAACCACAGTGTCTGGCCATAACTACTCAATAATTGGCAGCTACAAGTATTGAGAGAGCCAAAGAATGAACCTTTCCTCCAAACATGTTCAATTATTTGGACACTCTCTCTGGGGGCTGATGACACTTCTCTCAGTTTTAGACTTGAAATCTTGCAGCCAAAACCACAACAAGACGGGGTAGGAGGCAGGAAATAAATCAGATGCCACCCTTTTCTGGAAATTATTTTTCTGCAGCTATTTGGCAACATTTTTAGGTTTGTGGACCGGAAGGTTGTCAGACTGAACAACTCAAGAGACAAGGAAAGGAACAAGTTGCATCATTGAATTGCTGCACATTGCTGCCCCTCTTCTCCCACCCAGTTTAATATCTATTATCTCTCCTTTAGGGCTTTTTTTTAATTGTCTTTGAAAAAGCTACACAAATGGTTGGGTGAGGAGACAGTACTGAATGATATCTGTACCACCACATTTAGATCATAGAATCATAGAATCAT
>NW_009623715.1:0-11916 GCF_000690535.1 Cariama cristata
GGCGGCGGCGGCGCGCCGGGGTGAGTCCGGTTCTACCCGCGTTCTGCCCCCTTCGCCTCTTTTTGTTTCCCTCACAGCGGCTGGGTGCAGCGCGGTTCCGTGTGGTGGGATTCAGGCTCGTTCAGCCAGGGTTGAGGGAGTGACCGTGGCTTTCCTACCTAAAGCACTCGGTCGTGTCATGGGCGGTGTTGGGATATTGTGTTCTTGGAAGTACTTTTTCTGAGAGTTATATGTGCTTTCCCTTTGTTTAGGGACTGGAATAACCCCATCTCCCCTCATTTTCTTGTCCGAGTTGAATACCTTTAGTTTTCTTAGGATTTGGGAAACCGTAAAACAAAAGCTTTAATCAAAGTCACATTTTGAAATGCGCCAAGAGGGGATATTTCATATCAACTTTATTGTTTTTCAGTTCACGTCTGGGCAATGAATACAAGCCTTTTAACTTTTTTTGTTCTTAAATTCCAATACTGGAAGACCTTATCTACCATCTAATCTTCATTGATGTCTGGCTCCTTTGAAGTAGATATGAAAAGCATGCTTTCTTGGATGCAGGCAGTGAAATGTGCACACCAGTGTACTATATAAGACCACTTGAGCAAACTGAAGTTCATAAGGCTGAAGATAAGCTATCTCCCCAAATCAGCAGTGTATGCTTACTAAAGCAAAAAAAGTAGCATCCTAGTTTCTCCCCCTGAAACAACAGTGGCGAACTCTATGCAAACTACAGTTTTGGTTGCTTAGTAAGTTCATACAGGCCAGTACTTCAACCTCCAAATTACATTTCTCTCTCTTATGCATTTACAGCCAACAGACCTGGAAGAAAGACTTTGCCTTGGAGCTAACTCCTGAGCATTTTGAGATCATTCATCATGAAGTATGTAGTACAGGAATGGCTCAGAGTAACTACCTTGCTATTCATAGCTCAAGCAGTTTCTGCAATGGTTCTTCCCAATGCCACGCTCTTAGAGGAACTTTTGGAAAAGTACATGGATGAAGATGGTGAGTGGTGGATCGCCAAGCAGAGAGGGAAAAGGGCTATCACAGACAGTGATATGCAAAGTATCTTGGATCTTCATAATAAATTACGGGGTCAGGTGTATCCACCAGCTTCCAATATGGAATATATGGTAAGGAAAAACTGAGAGCGACACGCAGAAAGAAATGTTCTTAGAATAGTTACTGTCACTTTATAAAACAGCATACTTTCAGTCTTAACTTGCTTGTTTTCTCATTTAAAGCGCTTGTTACTTGTTTGTCTTTTTTTGTACAGGGGTGAACTGTGAGATAGAAGTGCCTATTTGTGGATCAAGTGTCATGTTCTACTGATACTGATGGGTTTAATCTCTCATAGCTCTCCTGAATTTAAGTGGCAATTCCTCTGTCTCAGGGGCCAATTTCCAAAATGACATTGCTCAAAATAGTTGATTGTGGCCTAAGAAGTTACCATCTAAGAGTACTGAACTATGAAATTTCAAAATAACATGGATTCTCTCCCATGCTTCTAGGTTGGATGGAATTTCTGAGCAAAATGAGGTTCCTGTAACAAGAAAGTCTTCTATTTAAGTTGGCATGTGTTACTGGACTGGAGTCCTGTATGTTCCTTCATTTAACAGATTAATAATGTAATACATAATTGCTGTTTGTGTTTTTCCCTTAAGAAGCCTCTATATTTGGTTTGTTATTAGTAGACTTAAATCTCCCATGTCTCTGAACTTTGATTTTATGCCACAGTTCAAAGCTAACTCTCTCTCTCCTTGCTTGATCCTTGATTAGATAAGTTGGGTTGTTAGAGCTTTTAAGGAGTCCAGAGGTCTGACAAGAATGGGCAACTTTTCTTTTGTATTCTCGTTTCTGCAGAAAAGCTCAGATCTTTTTCCTGTGCCCACACTGTGTATTACTTGTTATTTCTCTGGTGCCTGGACAGATAAACATTACGATCATTTGGGTGGTTTATACCAAATATGATGCAGGTTTCCTGACACATTGTAAGGTTATGAGAGAGGATCACATTAACAGATTTCAAGATGTAGATATTTTTCCCAACTTGGAGTGATGTCCCTCAGCTTGGAGATCTGATTGAACTGAGCATATATGTGTCCTGGAGAAACCGTGCTTGCTTAAACCATCAATAAAGGTAGTTTGACTTAAGTTTATGTATATGAGTGTTACTATATTAGACTAAGAGCCATCAGAGAACTAGTTACCACATTTCGTCTCCAAACAAAGGGATGATAATATCTGAAACCCCTTTAACCCTTTCAGTTAAGCACATATCTTTAGACATTGTTTTCTGTTCTGACTTTTTCAGACCTTGTTATAATATAGATTGCCTTTTTGTTCCAAATAGCTCAGGTTGATTTACTTCTGGAAAGCTTAAGAAAAAGCTGTCCAGCCTTTTTGTAAAATGAGAATAGGGAAGACTGTATTGTTTTCCCATGTTAAAATACCGCAAAACTTTTTCCTGAGATTCTACAAAAGGATAGTTTTGATTTTTAGTTATGTGCCTTTTTCCATTCCTAATGCCATTCTACATTTGCCTGTGTTATATATCTTGGAGGAATTTGGATGTACTAATTGGAGTTAGGTTTTTGACAGCTGTATTCTCCAAAGATTCCTCCGGCACTGCACACGCTTTGGCCTAGACTTTGTGTTAGGTAGGTCTACATCTGGAACAAGTTTTTGTGGTGGTGGTGGTGTTTTTCCTGTGCTCCCTACTAACCCCTGACCCAGAGTACAAGTAGCATGGGAAAGAACTTACCCAATTTTAATGTCAAGGAGATACTCTTATGTCCCATTTTTCAGAATGGGACAGCAGCTTTCAGGAGAGTGGGATTCAGTTTTGGTGTAATATCCAAGGGATTCAGGGATTGGGATGGGCAAGAGTTTGGGATTTGTGAATGCAAGGGATCTGTGTAAAGGGATGGATACATGTTCAGGGACCAGGACCCATGAGAAGGGCACGGAGAGAGGCTGAGGGTCTGGTCAAGAAAATGTTGAGAAATCGGTGGCATGGAGGGAAAGAACATTTGATGAATAGATGGGCTTAGGGGAAGAACTGTGACTCTCTGGGCAGAGAAGAGTTGGGAGTAGGAGTTTATGGAGAGAGGTTAAGAGCACAGAAGTTTGCTAAGAGGCTATTTAAAAAGACTAAACCTGGGAGTGAGTGGGAAGGGAGATTGCACCTGGAGGAAGCAAGTGGGAGTCAGTATTGGGAACCAAGAGAGGATGATTTAGGAGACAGAGGTAGCCTTCCACTGCTTCAACAGAAGGAAGAAATGGTGGGATTTCTGATTGTTTGTACATACATTTTTACAATACAGTATGTGATTGTGTGATCATCCACCTTCTTTTCTATATGAAGCGTCATAAAGGAATCAGGGCTGTTTTATTGTTTGATAAGAGCGAAATTTGAGTACAGAATTTTAAATGTGGCGTGGAGCAACAGATTGAACAGCAAAGAAGGAGCAATAAATGATAGCTCATTAAGGAAGCATAGTTTATTTTGTGCCAAGAGATTCTTTTGGAAAAACTATTATCTGGTCATTTTCATAGTGCATATATGCAAGAAATAAGTTAGAGGCAAACTCCATTCTATCATTTCATAACTACTGACAGATATAGCTGTGTAACTATTACTGCTAGCTTTTTGTCCCTAATTAAAACAAATGCCTGTTTTGACACTTAATAGTCACTTTATTTTTCTAGATGCATATTAATAACAGGACACCCAAGTTCCACTTTTCCAGGTAATGAAATAAGCACTCTTAGGTCTGGTTTTGCAAGGGTCTGTGACGTCCAGATCAGTTTTGTGAATGACAGAAAGTTCAGACCCCCAAGTATTGATAGAAGTAAAAGTGTACTTGGCTTTTTTTTGTTAAATAAAGCAGGGGGATAAATAGGGATGTTAAACTGAAAAAAAAGTTTCAGCAGATAGACCCATACTACTGAACAAAAAAACCCACCCTTGCAATGTGGTACATCGAGTCTTACCAAAGGTGAGCTGCAGTGCTCCAGAATAGGGAAACAATCCCTCTAAATGTTTGCTTGGTGTTTGGTGAGCTAGAGAAGTACAGCTGAAATACTTTTGTCTACTTTTGGGGTACTTTATTAGTATAGACATGCTGGCAAAAAAGATTCCTGCTAAGGGCAGAGTCATGTCCCTGTAAGCTACCCCTTGTATATTCCTTGTAGGTAGAGCTAGCTCTGCTTATGGAAGGGGAGTTTTATGTCTCACTGAATCTGAATAGGGGTGATCAAGGTCCAGGTGCTTCACTGGTATACCTGTCTCTCTAGAAGCCTGTCGTATAGTTGAGAAATTTAAGATCTCTGTGGGGGCTGCCTGCTCTCCGTGCGCTGTTGGTGTGTAACAGTGAAGCTAACCTAACAGGTGGCTCTGGCTGAAATGCCTCTGTCCTGCTTCTGACACTGGCACGTATCGGAGTTGATGATGAGAGCGATCCAAGCACTTAAAGAATCCGATTTTATTTTTTTAAATTTAATTTTTTTTTTTCCCAGTCTGAGTCGTGAAACTGGCTCCCTACACAGCTAAATCAGATGAGTACCAGTGCTGATAAAAGAAGGTAGGAATGCATAACTAAGGAACGAGAGGGGTGAAGAGCCACACTTTGGGTAGGAGGTATTGGTTATCTGCCTTACTTGCAAAGTCCAGCTTTACCTTTGAGAGAACCGCAGGGCTCATGCCACATTTTGGTGTAAGTTGTGCAGAGGAGAAAAGCTTTTGGGGATTGTCTCCAGCATGTAAGATCTTGGTTCTATTTAAAAAAAAAAAAAAAAAGGGAAAACAGAAAGGTTGAATTACTGATTTTCTGTACGGCTATGCCTTGAAAACGAAAAAGGGTACTGGACTATCACAGTTCAGAGACATAGGGTTACTAGCTGCAGTAAGATTCACAGAAGATGCGTCTAATGAACAGAGCGTTCTCATGGTTGTCTGGCTGAACTTACCAGATGAACTTTTCTTCCCAAGTACTGTGGCTCTGGCGGTGAGCAGTAGTGGATTCCTAGGGTAAGAGGATAAGAATAGAGCATGTGAACAGAGAAAGTTCTGCAATGAAACCCCCCCAGATTCTAAGGAATTGTCTTTTATGAATCTGAACGCTTTGGAGTCCATTTGTATTCTTTGAATCCATGACATCGAGTCGGAGAGCTCTATAAATTTAATTATACAGTGTGTAAAGAAGTACTTTTTTCTTTTGCTTTAAACCTGTCTTTTATTTGATGCCTTGTTTTTCTTTATTGTGAGAAATAATGATTTCCTCAGTGGTCACATCTTTTTCAGCTGAAGAGTCCTATTCCTCTTACTTGAAAACTGTTCTGTGAAAAGCTATTCCACTTTGTTTTCCTTCTCAATCTGCTATGGTTCTACTGTTTTACTTCAAAGGGAACAAACCAAACTGTTGATATCAATACTGCAAATTGATATAGTTGTGTTTTTGGTTTTTTTTTGCTTCCTAATAATTTCTAACATTGTTTTGCTTTTTGACTGTGACTAAACTAAAGCCAGCATTTTCATAGAGCTGTTCACAATGACTCTGAGATCTTTCCAATGTGCTAAAGAAGTCATTTACTACACTACAGTATATGTATAGTTGGCTGTAATCTCCGGCAATGTCCTCATTTTGCCTGTGTTCACATTGAATGCTATCTATCATCTTGTCTTCCAATCACTTAGTATTAGTGAGTGTCCTATCTCTATCTTTTATTTTCCTTTCTTGTTTTTAACTACCTTAAGTAGTGAATGCCATCTTGCATTCCCTTTTCTTGGGCAATTGTAAAGAAGGTGTACAGCAGAGGATCATGGACACATCTTGCAGGGAATTTGAAAAATTATTTTGTATTCTTAAATCTTTTTCTGTCTTTTACCACTTTTTTTCTTTATCTTATGATAGCTTAATTTTATTCATGTATTAATTTTTAAATAACTTAGAAACTTTGTAGAGAGCTTAACTGCACTTAACCCTTTTCCACATGTTGTTGACACCTTCAAAGTCTAATAAATTTGGGAGGAATTCATATTATCTGTATACTTAATATGTTTTTTAACTTGTCCTATGAAATCACCCCAACGGAAGTCAGTTTTTAGTCTGCAGTTTCTCAGGATCTACTGGAAGCTTTTAAAAATATTAACACCCACGTGCTGTTTTTTGTTACGTTGGTAATGAGGCCATTTTAAGAGAAACTGTGTACCACACAGTAATTCAGAAGTTTCATGGTCAAGTTCTTCCAGCTTCTTGAAGGATATTGTCTGGTCGTGGCAGTTTGATAATGTTAGTATTTTCAGTTTCATCTAATGTTTCCTAAGTCTGATACGGATCCTCCATCTTGCCTTCTGTCTCTTTGCGTAGAAGGATTCTGGCGTGAGAACCTGCGTAAACTCCTCTGTAGGGAGCAATAGTCCAACAAATTCAGTTAACTCCTCTACAGTGGCCTTATATGACCTTATGACTACATGTTAGATCATTCTTTCCTAGACCTCTTCTTTCAATGCTGAGAGAGTTTTTGAATTGTCAACATTATGACTTAAAGAGGGAAAAAAAAAAAACCAAACACTTTCTTGCAATTACGATGAGCAGCTTGCTATGAAAATGTGTAGCAGATGCATGCTGTATATAGGTTTATCCTGCCATACGCTGTATAGTGTTGTTTCCTAGTAAAGAAAGGAGTAAGGAACACTTTTTTTTTTGGTGTGCAGAAGAATTTAACAGCACTGGAAAGAGAGCAGAGAGGGATGACGTTTCCCTGCTGCCTTTCCAAAGCACCCAAGCGATGCTTATCAGAACATTGTACAAAATATCATGCTTTCAACGTTTCCCACTCTGGCCTATTGACACCAGTGGGGCCTTCACAACCATGTATGCTCTTGGGGTACATCTGTATGGAAGAGATATCTGAGCTAGTACTGAAAACCAAAGCCAATTGCTGCTGGCAGCGGTCGGTCCGAGGGGAGCGGTGGGCTGATGTGGCTCTGGTGTCCCTGCCTGTTCCTCTGCTGTGCCGGCGCTGTCTTGGGCCTGCCCAGCCTCCCTTGGCAAAGACTTAGCCTTTAAGACCAAAATAGAAACCATCATGGCTTGTCATATACTTGTCAAGGTCTGTAATAATCTTGGTATAAGGCCATATGTTCTTTCCGTGGTTAAAGTTGTTATTTGGCGGATTGACTTTAGGCCACCTTACACGCTCTGTGGCTGTCAAGCCCACCTTTAAATAAGCTTCATACATGAGACTGACCAAATCAAGAAATCGATATGTTGGTTTGTTGTGGATTGAGGTGGAAGACCTTATTCTATGTTACTCAGTTAGAAAGGGTTTTACTGCATTATTAATAAATTCTTACTAGTAGTAAAGTGTTAATAAAACTTGAAAAACTTGTTTTAGGCACCATAACCCTACCTCTTCCTAACGATCTTTCTTTTGCAAGCGTTATTTGTGTATCATGGATTGAATTTGCAAAAACTTTTTTTTTTCCCTGGTAATTTCATTGGCAACATTGCACCGTAATAAATCTGAACATGTTAATGAAAACTGAGATTTATTTTTTTTCATGATTATCATGGTCAACACTTTAAAAATAGTCATATTATTTGGGTAGTGGGAGTTGTTAGTTCCTTTATATTCCAAACCATTGTACTCTGCAAAATAAAAGGATCCCCCAAGTATAAAATTTACAAAAGCAATTTTGATTAATGAATTTGTAATGCATTCTATTTTAAACTGGTTTTTTAGTATTCCTTGCTTGATTTCATACATATTTTTCCCAAACAAATGAATAAATCAAATAGCTCACGAGATCCTCATTCCGTGCATGTGCCAATGCATTTCAACCTGGTATTTCTTGGCACCTAATCACAAATTGCATTTTGTAGTTATTATTGGAGTACATCGGTGTCCTCTAGGGCAAGGAAGTCTTTGCTTATTTAGTTATTTTTAGTCTTCTTTTGGCCAGATCCTGCCAATAAATGCTAAGGATGCCATTGCAAAGCCTGTGCCTTGCTTCTGTGAAGTTTTATTTCGCAAATCTTGTGAAGAAAATACAATCTTCCAGAGGTACTTTTGAAAAAGTTCAGATTAGAATAATTTGTTTGGTATAGCTGCATGATTCTTAGGGACAATTATAGATGTGTATCTGGCAGCAGTATGGGATCCATATTTTGTTCACAGGGGAAACAAAAAGTATATTTATTCTTACTTTGTGTTGCTATAATACTTCTGAAGGTCTTAGTTTGAAAACCTTGGTAGTGATGTGTTGAAAGTGCTGATACCATATAATTCTGTTCAAAACCATGACTGACTCATGACTTCTATGGGGCCTTATATTTTGGGAGGCTTGAAGGTTTGCTTCTCCATTTCAGTAACTTCATGAAGATTTCAGAAGAAAAAAATTAAGAACGACTGTAAATATTTCTCATTTAGATTTTTCTTAATTTTTCCTCAGGCAAATTCAAAATATTTAAATATAAACCATTGGACTCTGGATCATATGAACCCACTAGTGGATAGAGCTCTTGCATGGATAATAGTAAGACGTGCGTGTCATCTTAGTGACTGAATTGGGGTTGAAAGAATTTTTTGGATGCTTTTAGATCCTATGATTTGCACAAGTCTGGATGTAGCGGTTTCTCTCTCTATGTGTACCTGTCAACTCCCAGCTGAGATTATTTTTATTTTTTTTTTTTGTCTGTAGTATACTTAGGAGAATTGAAACAACATTGGGAAACATAAAGGAAAGCCTTGTAGTGGACTTACACATTTCAGTGAATTTTTCTGTGCTGAATAGAAGTGCCCTGTTAAATTTCCTAGACCTTTCTGGCAAAACCTTTTCGTGTCTCTGTTTAGTGTATCTTGTCTGTTTTGCCAAAACTCTTCAGCACGCTTGGTTAAAGACAATTCCCATTCCTTTTGAGCAGAGGACCTTGGTTTGTGGAATCCCTTAAGTGGCTGGAGAGCACTTTGGGTGCCAAGAAGAGAGCAGCTCTTTTCAGAGTGAACCTGCCTGCTTTCCCTCTGGTTTTCCACTTTTCTGCTCCACTTCAAAGGTTGGTGGAAGTGCTTCAGCTCCTTTCCCTGCACTCAAAGGCTACTGACACTGCATCAAAGAACACAGTGACATTGACTTATCCTCTTATTCTCTCTGGCGGTTTTAGCAAAGGATTGTGCGATGTGAAGTGGCCAAGAAAGCAAGTGGATAAGTCCACGGTATGACTTTTATTGATGTAATGCCAACAACAACTAAGCAACTCCAAGTAAAGAAACTGAAAGTGGAAAGTAGCAGAAAGGCTCCCTGTCTCAAAGTTTAAGGGAGCCTTCCTAAAATAAAATAACTATCAGCACAGGACAGACACTGTTGATCTTTTATTTTTGCTGGCAGAGAACTTCTTCATCACCCATATAAAAAAGATTATTAAAAATTAATCAATAGTAGCAGAATCAGAGCTTAAATACAAAATAGGAACTGAACACTGGAAAAATCAATGAGACTTAGAAAAGTAACTCCATATAGCCTGTCGTCTTCATGATATCTGCCTGGGAATATTCTTTAACCTAAGGTTTTTTTAATTGAGAAAAAAAATACATTTCTTAACATAATTTAATTGAAATGCTGGATATAAATTTATCCTGTTACCTTAGATTTATCATAAGTAGAGTGACTGTCATAGTTAGAACAGCATGATTCATTAAGAAGACTATCTTCTGCCCATATAGAGAAGGACATTTTTTACTTTATTACGAAGGAAGATAACAGTTTCTTAAAATGAGGCTATTTCTCTCATTAAATCCAGAATTTTGGCTGCCTGAAACGTATCATGATATATTTGTCCTGAATTCCCTGTTGGATCTCCAAATGATCAGGAAATCCTTTAATACATTTTCCAACTCTATTTTTTTTTTTAAGATTTTATTTAAACATATTTCTGTGCCAAGTCCCATATGATCCATGGGTGCTCTCTGGCAGCAAGTTCAGTTCACTTATGTCAAGTCACAGTGGTCACCTTTTAAAAGCATTCACTGTGACACATATTTGAGAGACTGTGGCTAATTCCTGTTCAAAGTCCAGAAAGTTCTGTAGCATCTCTAAAACTGCTGTATGAAAGCAATCAGTTACTGCTAGTTTATCGTGGTAATCATTACTAGGATTTGAGGTAAGGACCTGTGGTCTGGTCAATTTGTGATTAGCTATAAATATTTATGAATACTATTTGTAATGAATATGTGTAATTCATAATTTGACAATGGACAAAATGCAGAAATCAAGATCAGCTTTTAGCTGTTGCTTCTCTTTCATTCGTGTCAGAATATAGAAGTGAATAGGTGATTTTTAGTCATGTTCTAATAGAAGGCCTTTATGCACTGCTTTTAAAAAGTAGCAAAGTAAATGTACTGTTTCAGAACACCTTGGAAAGCTGAATATTCCAGCAAAGTTTTTTTAACATGCTTAGAGTACACACACAATTAAATGTGATTAGTCATGTCTGCTGGTTCCTATTCCTGGTTTTACTTTCTGAACACAAAAAACTCAAACACATGAAACTGTAATAGGGAGATACTTCTAAATATTGGTGCAATTTATTCAGTGTTCAGGAACAATATTTTTGGCCTCATACCACTTTCCTGTTTCCAGGCAAAAGCCACAGTTTTCCTGCTTTTTACTCTTTTCCAAAAGAGTAGCTGAAACCTCAAGGTCTATTCGGGGATCTCTGCCCAGTTTAAAGCTCTTTAAACTCCAGTCTGCCACACGGTAGCATGTAAAGTCCTTACCATTTCATTTCTAGACAGGTAGTAGTTCTCCAACGGAAAATGGAAGCCTAACTTTCTTGGTAGTGGAAAGTTTAACAATTTTAGCTATTCTCTTTCTTTGTCCTTAAAAGATATTTCAATATTAGTTAGCATGGTTGGTTCTGTATTTTCAAGGAGAGTTGTCTGGTGTTTCCGTACACCTGAGTTTTTGTCATCACCCTACTCTATACTGTCGGGGACCTTGGGCTAGTGCGGAGGCCACATTTTTTTCAAACTTAAATGACTGAAGGTAAGCATCTCAGTTGTGTGCAAGTTACTAACTTTTCAGATGTGCCAGTTGTCATTAGTTTCCGTGGACTTCAGCAGCCTTGATACAGATGAAAATGCTTCACCTAAGCGTAACTGAAAGCCAAGGTGATGAAAACTGCCAATGTCTCTTCCTCAAGAAGAAATCATGTCAAACTAATCTCTTTTTTTTTTTTTTTTTATGACCCAGTAATTAACCAGCATAGCTAGATGTCATATTTTTGACTCTGGAAAGCTTTTGACACTCTCCACCCTGACATTTTTGCAAGTGAAAATTGACAGAAGCTCCCTGTTAAACTGGAAGAACATTGAAGGTGTTGACATTGTTGGAGCCTGTCCCTTTTCGGTTAAGCACAGAGGTTATGACTCGTGTAAGCAAGGAATACACTTGACAACTGCAGAATACATTAACATGGACACAGGCTGGGGTTGTTTTAGAGAACGCAATCAAAATTAGAAGAACTTGACAAGTGGGAGTAATGACTAGGAATCAACGTGGTGAAATTTAACTGCAAGGTATGGAATAAGGAAGAAATCAAACAGGTAAAATACAAGAGATAAAATGTGGAGGTAAAACTGCAATAAAAAGATGCAGGAGTTGCACTGAGTTAAAAAATAATATAAGGCAACAATCTTTGAAGGGAGACTTCTCTGGGTGAAACTGATGAGACCTTGTCTGAAATGCAAGGTCCAGTTTTGGTCATTTTTTAAGAATGATCTAGCCATTCTAAAGAGAATGAAAGAGATTAATGGGATTGATTATAAACACAGAATATGTGATTTATGAGGAAGACTGAAGGAATGAAGCAGCTGAATTTGTTTAATCTAGGAAATAAATAAAGGTTGTTACAGGAAAGA
>NW_009623715.1:11947-19980 GCF_000690535.1 Cariama cristata
CTTTTTCCTTGGCAAGAAAACATCAACTAGCATTGCAGGGCAGGAGGTTTAGGTTGCATACCAAGGAATCCTCTTTACTCTTACAATCATAAAATTCCAGAAGAAAATTACAGTCAATATTATTCTGAAACTACTGTTATTAGTTTTAATTTAAAAATATGTGGATAATACACACGTGCTTGATTCTGGCTCAGTGGAAGAGGCTAGACAGACTACAGTCAAGATCAGTCTCTTGAAGTAATTTTCAGCAGTACCTTTCTGTGCTGGTGCCATGCAGCTGATTTCTAGTTCTTAACTGTATTTCTGGCTTATTTGCTCATGGCATGTGCCATTCTGTGTTTCATCTTTCCTTTTTTTTCCTTCTCAGTGTCATTAGTCTTAAAGAATACAGTGGATTCTATTAAAAAGTAAATAAATACCCATACTGTACCACTCTCTCCCTATATTTAGAATGTATGTATACAGCAGTGAGTTTTTATACTATGCCATGGTAAATGTTTACTTTCAGTGGTGCTCACTGTACTTACTTTTCCATCTTTACTGAGCTTAAATTTTAGCTCTTTTCTTTCCATATAGTCCCATTCCATATGATTTTTCTCTGCCTTCGTACGTATATGAAAATTTCTCCAGTTAAAATGTTATCACTGTATTTATTTTTTTTTTATTATTTTACTGGAAAATATTTTTTGAGCTACTGCGCTTGCCAGTTCTATTGCAATACCGGTTGATATAATTGGTGGACTCACTTATGCTGGTCTCCCTTGGGTGAGAATGTTCTCTTTTAATTTAACACTCACACAACACAAATGGTGGGATTCATCTCATCAAACTTTTGATGTGTGTGGTGTAGATGTCTGCATTTGAGCCAGTCTCCTTGATAATTAGTAGAGAAAATGGAGAACTTCCAACACACAGTTTATCTCAATTAAAGGTGGGTAGCTAAAATTATCTCCCTCTATAGATGCTTATTTGTCTATGTAATGGCAGAGGTAATTTAGATAATTAGCTCAGATGTAGGTATCTACTTTGAGGCTGTTTAAATTCAGGGAAGGTTAATCCCACCCCATGTGATTAGTTTGGCTGTTGATGAATTGTAATTTAAACTGCGGTATCCTCGCCAAAACATCAGCTCCTCCATAAGCAGAACATTGGTTTCAGTCTACACGCTACTTGAACACCATGTTGACAGAGGTGAAATACCACAATTTGTAGTCCAGTCTGTAAAGTTAAACTGATGTTAGTTGTGGTTTATTTTAATGTGATATGTTGTAAACCAGAAGCATTCAGAAGATCCATATTGCATGCAACATCCCTGCTGTAAAACTTGTAACCTTCTGGGGTAGAGGAGGAGTCGGCAGCTGGAGTTGGTAACCACTACTACCATTCAGTTTAATCTGCCACCTAGGTTTTAGTTTCAGCTAATCTAGCAGACGTGGAACATTTCTGAAATGCTCAGTGTCGTGTCTGTGTGAATGATAGTGCGCTAGATTTTAACAGGATACTGATGAAGGCAGTGCCCGTGTTGGCAAGTGTGGTGGTGCAATAGGAGCAGATTTGTAGGCAAAAGAATTGGTGCTGAGGAGCTGACATTCACGCTGTCTGCATTTCTGGAGTTTTTATGTTGAACTAGATCTAATCTGTGTGAACGGAATACCCATGAACAGCTGCAAAGTGTTAGATGCACTCCTGGAGCACAACTCTTGGCCTTTTATCTAGGAAGGATCCAGTTTGTACTCCAAGAGTGCTCTGTGGTACACAGTAAGTGGGAGTGATTGGGACTTTCATTTCAAAAGCACATTCTGATCAAAATTAAAAAAAAAGAACCCTAATCCACTTTGAGTTCCATCATGGTGGTGTTGCAACCCAGTTTAAAAAATCAGCATCGTTTCCTGACTACGGGCTTCATGAAAGAGAATGTTTCAGATAGTAGACCTGTGTGAACCCTAAGAAATGCAGCAGAAATAGCATAAATAGTCATGATACTCAGGTGATATGCAAGTTGTTTTCCAAAGCTGAAACAGGAAGACACTAGATAAAGTATACAACCCTACTGAGACTGTAAGGCTGAAGTATGGAGAGCTAACTTCTCTTACTGTAAAATGGATGCTTGCAGGGGCTGGAAGTTTAGCCAATGCTCCTGCTGTACATAATGGCTCAAATATAAGTTTAAAATAGCAGTTCTACTGTGTGGATATACTGTTTTGGATAGCAGAAGCATATGAGCTATAGACCGTGCCATGTTGTCAGTGGTAGACTGTTCAGAGGAGATGTTGGAATCAAGTTTAGAACAGCACTGAGCCTTGACCTAGGAGTTTTTCCATGGAGATGAATTATACCGTGGGAGGAACATGCTTCACAGCAATGGTACATAAAAAGTTAATGTAGACCATTTCTGTCACACAGGAGGATATAAGAGTAAAAGGGAAGAGGTTATGCCGATAACATTCTACAGAGAAAGATAATGTCTTCTTGCGTGGCTGAGAAACTGGTTTCCAACATCTGGATCTTCTGTTCTGAATGTGCATGTTTCATTAGAAGAAAAGATTGTTTGTCATAGAGAGAGAGGTATTATTTGAGAATTTAGTCATGTTTGCATTACCTAGGGGTTATAGGAAGAGTACAAGTTTAAAAGCTTAATCAAGATAGTATCTTGAGTAAGTATTGAATAAGCACTTGCTTGAGGAAGTCTGCCTTGCAGGATGTTGATCTTGAATATCAGTAAACTTAGGATTACATATGTGTGTTTTGTGGGTTTTTGGTCCTCTCCTGAATTTGGAAATTGCTATATCAAAAACTGAAGCACAAGGAACATCTCGAAAATTACAATCAGCATCACTGCCCTGCCACTCAGCAACCTCTGCCAGATATTTCAGTTTTTCATTTTAGTGAACAAATCACAGACAAGCTCTCATGAAAGCTGCCCAAAAAAGAAAATCATTAGAACAATTAAAAAATGGTTTGTTTCTATAAAGGAAGGCCTGGATTAATCAATCTGTTCACCACTTGCAACTAGACCAGTAGGCAATAATGGGGGAGGGAGGGACATCATCCTTTGCCTTCATAAGAACCTAGATGTACGAAGTCACTTGTTGCTGCAGTCTTCAGGAATATGTTATACTCAACGCTCCCAACTGTCAGCTATCAGCATAATGGTACCCAAAACCCTTTCGCTGTTAGCACCATTTAATGTACCACATGTTTAAATCAGCTGTGTGAATCAGAAGAAATGTTTACCAGTACACTCACAGAGCAAATGTAGACTTGTGGTGATACCATCATCAGTAGCTTAATTATAATAGTTTGATTTTTTAATTATAGAGTTCATCCTTAAAGTAGATGTGGACAAAAATCTAAGAACAACTTCAAAGAGACGAAACATCAGATATAGACTGGAATATAAGAGATTAGGCCTGGCCTTAACTAGAAAGACATTATAAACTTGTAAAACTGGTACATGACTTGTAAAACCCATGTAAGTGACTTGTAAGATAAATTCAAAGTCTGCAGACTGGGGTTGTAAAGAAGTGTATTTATTAGATACAAACAGTTCTCTCTGAAAGCTCGAATTAGGAAGTGTTGAATGTCTAAGTATAATATAGAAAAGAGGTAGGATAATGAGATGAGGTTTTCACAGACTGAAATTTCACATTTCAGAGGGTGATCACTCATTATTTCCTATAGCTTTGATGCGCAATTATTTATGTGTGCAGAAGGTTAGAATGCACTGAACCAAAGGCCATCTTGAAAATTTTACTCTGGGAAAATGTAGTTTATGAGAAAGAAATCTGTATTTGTCACGGTAACCCTGTGTTCAGTAGTATCGTGGAAGAAACTGTGGCACTGAACAGATTGTGGAGCACAAAATGATACAGCATATACCATTTTCTTGGACTTGAATATGTATTGATTTGCACCTATCTTGCCCTCTTATGTCCAACACAGAAGAGTACAACATGCATTTCTCAAGCCGAGTGCAGATGTGAACTTGCTCTATGTGAGAGGGAGGGAAAGAACTTGGTAGTTACAACCACTTTGACGTCATGAGTACTGATGGACGAGAGGGGAAAAAAACCCCTCTTTCGTTTCTCCCCATCTCTGCAGTAGCACTGTGTCTTCCCATTGCTAGGTAACATCTTTCGGTCTTTATAATTAACATTACTGAGTGATCTTCTCTTGGAAGTAAAAAATGCAAGATTTGGAAATTAGAAGGACATTTTTCAGTTTAAGACACGCTAGCAACTTCTTTTACTCTTGTTGCTACTCTAACAGATTTCTGTGAAACAAAAGGAATAGCTTCAAGTAGGTTTGTGTTGCTGAGCAGTTGGTGATATGTTCAGTGTCTACCTGTCTCTCTATCTCAATGGAGAAAGCCAACCCTGATAATGATCCCTTATCCAAAAGGTAGACCACATGTAGTTTTCTGACAACGTGAGCAATACTTTTTCTTGATAAACAAGTTGAATTACCTTGCACGTAGTACCAAACAATTGCCGGGCAAAATGCGTGTCAGACCTGGGAACTGGTGGCCTACTTGCACTGCCATATTCTTGCGCTCCCATCAGTACCCCGTATTTACCAAAGAAATCTGATAGTGCCAAGTCACTGTAACCTGGTCATGTCAGAGCATCAATGAGGGAACTAGCGGATGAGGAATCAGGTGCCACACACCCCTACGTTTCAAAAGACCATAGTCACCCTTTTTATGAGAAGAAACAACTTCCTGTATTTTTAAGTAATGGTGTTTGAAGGGTTTATTCCTTCATCAAGTGGAAGGATCCTTGCCTACAACTATGCAGAAATTTCTTTTAGACTTTTTCTGTACCAATTGTTTCAAACAGTTAAGTTGTTTCAGAAGTGTCCTTAGTTTAAGTCTGTAAAATACCAACTGATGATGATGAATGTTGTGGAAGAACTTTTTGAATTAAGCTTAAAGCATCAGAACTATGTCAGCTTAGTATATATTTCAGTAGCCAGATTTTAATATCACTGATGACGTTGTGGTTAAAGTATGAGAAATGCCTACTTGTGGTAGGATGTAAAATACCTATGTTGGTGTGACTCTTCATATTCTTCCATTTTTATTCTGGCTTTTTTAAAAATGCCAAGCACTTTGGCTTTTTAAAGATTCACCAATTAGTTCTATATTTGTTTGAAGTTCTCCGTTGTGTGACTTGCTCTGAATGGACTTTTTATGTGTTTTTGGAAACCTTTCCTTATACATGTGCTTTCCTGCCTTCATCTTTTTTCTTCACTGCTTTAAGGAGGAGGGGAACACTAGGAGAACAAAAGCCTTTTGAGTTTTATGAAATGAAACATGAAGACATATGTGTATATCTTTCTTTCTATATGGAGATGCTTTCATTGTTTGAAGCCAAGAGCTTGCCATCATTTAAGTGAAACAGGGGAATGCTGTTAAAAGCACAAGAATAAAACTTCTATTTCAGTAAGGAGGTAGGTTTTTATATACTTGTACAGATTATTTTACATGTTTATTTCATTTAGCTTGCTATGTGAGCAAACAGAACAAATATGATAAAATGCATTATATTTAGAGCTAATCTGACTGGATTGGTATGAAAATACTTTAACACTCTTTTAATCCTTAGAATTAATGTACACAGTTTTTCTTCACAGGACAAAAATCTAGGTGACATCACCGATGGAAAGCAGCTTCTTCCTGTTCTTGATCCAGTCTCGGAAGCAATGATTAGGCATGCTGGCAAAGCAGTAGAAAACCTTTTGAATTGTTTTAAGTTCCAACTACATATAAGTGTAGAAATGACCTTTAAAAATACCTTTAAGCTAATTTACTCTGCGTTAGCTGTAAGATAGGATTGCAGTCTGCCAGATTTCTTTTCCAAGTTTTTCATTTGATTTCAGAAACTCCATACCTGTTCATAATGTTGTTAACACCTGTGTAAAATTTTTGCATCACTGGAGTAGTCAGATAGAAATTTAAGGTAAAGATTTCCAAAGAATTGCATCAGAGATTAGGATATCAGTTTTCCCTTTTTTATTAAAAATCATTAGAGTGATCCTGAAGAGTGAGAAAAACTTTTTCATTTTTACATTGATTTGGAGTTGTGTTATATTGCTTCTGTCTTGGTAGGGCTTGGAGATCCAAGTAACTGTGACTTCTAATCCCTTCTACCTTTTTTTTTTTTTTTACTGATTTTGGGAGGTTAGTGATGTTTTATTCCCTTTTTTCTGTTGAAAGTGGCAATCAAGAAAGTGACTTGGATCACTAGGAAATTCTTTGGAACTAGGACACTGGGTCATTTCTTCAAGAATATTTCATAAACTTCATTAATTCAGGAGGGGTTTTGTTTTAATTCTAACTTCTATTACAGACACTTCATATTTTTTACGTCTGAATATGTAAAGCTTTTGATATTTGCTCCATCACTCCCCAAACAATACTTAAATAATTAAAATGAAGAAGAAATTAAGCTATATCCTGGTCATCTACCTGATGTACCTCCATACTGTGGACTGCAATTTGGCACTGAGATACCTGAAGTAGCTTTGAAATAACTGACTCCATTAGCAACAATAGTCGTATATTAAGCACATTTGAACTCAAACATAGTCTTAATGAAGAAGAAGCAATGTTCAGTTGTACTGTAGGTTAATGTTTTTTTATGACCTCTTCGCATCCAGAAAAACCTGGATCAAACTAAACATTGGCTGGCAGGATAACAGGCAGCATTTCCTGACAACAAACTATGCTAGGTATATGTGCATGATATCCGTGCCAGGCAATTTTTATATCTGGCTTTAAAAATAAGGGGTTTAGGTGTTAAAGGTTGAGGAACAAATGAATGAGTCCGTCCTTCTATGGCACACAGAGACAATTTCCTGGACAGCTGACTGTTCTGAAGTGACTTCGTTGTGTGGTACCTGCACTGGGGAGAAAAGCAAGACACGTTACATCATTTGCTGCAAACCCAAAATATATAAATGCAGGGTTTTTTTGCCATCTGATTCATGTCTCACAGCATGTTGAAGTTGGGGTTATCTGTTGATTGATTGGCGTACTGTGTGTTTGGGTTGTGCAGTATGATTGGGTCAATTCAATCCTTACGCAGCAGCAGCTATTTACTGTGAGATTTCTGATTATTTTTATCATAAAACTTTTTAGTCACCACTTTTCATCGAAATTTTAGTCATTAAACTTAAATAGAAATTAATGAGTGTATGAAATGTATACTGTGAAATTTTGTAGTGTATTTTTTATAAAAAGATAGCTGTCTTTTAGTGCTTGCATTTGAATTCTGATAGTTCCCATGAGATATGTTACAAAGGTACTGAAATACGAATTACAAGTTTTAAAAATCATACTATTTATCCAGTATTATAAAGATTAGATTGCTGAAGCTGTTTTTAGAGAACAACAGTTGATAACTGAATAAATTGATGCAAAAATATTTATATCCCAATGTAAATACTATGCTAATTAAAACAATGTATCTCATTAGGCTAAACAGTTACTTTCTTAGTATATTTTAAAGATTTCTTATTTCTTTGACACACTAATAAATGACAATTGTGCAGCCTGTTAGTGGTAGTTAGAATACTTGTAAATTTTGATTAGAGAAAGGAAAATTTAAAAATTGCAGTTGAGACAAAATTTGGTTTTAATCCTCTATTGGAGAATTACATTTATTGGCTTTCAATGAAAACTGCTAAAAATTGTGATTAGCTGAGCTCTAACGTCTCCGTTACTTTATTCCTTCCTGTTCCTCTTTCATATATATCATAAAAAATAAAAAGAAACTCTGTGGAGTTTCTGTCATTAGACCTGTCATTGTGATTGACAAGGAAGGGCACTGACCGAGGAATGCTGATGTTATCACTGTCTTAGAGAACTCCAGAGCAGAATCATAAATGAAGCTGCTCCAAGGAAAGTGCACTATGATGAGGTTCACTTCACCATAGACAGTAGTAAATAAAAACCCTGGAAGTACCAACGGGATGGATTTAAACTCTGTAACGTAAAAAGAAGTTGGGTGATTAACTCATGATGAGCCTTA
>NW_009623715.1:19993-93576 GCF_000690535.1 Cariama cristata
TCCCTTAAGGAATTGTGCAGATTCCTACCTGAGATAATCTCGAACACATAAACCCGTTCTTGAAGAGAGCGTTGACTCCCTGGCTCATACAGCAAGCGTTTCTGGAGTCAGGAATGAGTGTGCAATGAGCAAAAATACCCAAACACCCAACGCTCCTCATTGCTGATATTGTCTCCTCTGCTATGCTTCCTGCAAAGAACTTCGCTGTATCCCATTTGCTCAGTCATGGAGATAATTTCTTTGCTGCAGCTAAGGTTGAGGTCTGGAAACTGGGAAGTGTGCTTCTGTCCAGCTAGGCAAGCAGAGGGGAGTAAAGGCAATACTTTATACTGTGGATGAAGGCAGAGAAACGGTTAAAGAAGGAACTTTTTTGAAGACCATATCCAATTTCAGCAGTACCTTGGAGGGTGGGTGTTCATCTGTCAGGAGGATTAATGATGAATTTAAGTTTTTCATCAAAAAGCTATTCTTGCAGAGTTCTGGATAGCGCTGTCATGCATAGCTATCGTCGCTCTTTAAAAGAAATTGTGTTAAAGATAATTACTTCACAAGCTTGAGGAATTGATTCAGGCAGCTACTAGTGACTGCCTAGCTCTGATCTTTAAAAAAAAAAAATCATTGTTTCAGTTAAAATAGCTGCATAAAATATTTTGAAACTCGTGTGGAGAAAAAAACCAACACAACAACAGTACAATTCCTTTAATCATGACTGCTGCTTTAAGAGTTGAAAATGCAGAGGGATGCTTTAAATGAGAATATATTGTGGTTTTCTGAGGTTCATGAGAGCTAAAAGACATTTTAGCTGGCTTTGGAGGTGGGAAGTGCTAGAAGTGAGCAGGTGCCCACATTTTGGTCTAGCATAACTCTAATTTACTCTCAATCTGTATTTCGGAATCCAGTTGGTAAAACCATTCTTAACAACAATTATTTGGGAAATATGTTAACTTTACGACTTGTTCATATTCAGAGCTAAATCTAAGTACTATAAGATTTTGAGCTGACTTGTTGTACAATATATGCGGCAAACTGTAGTGGTTTTTATTTTAAAATGTTACAGTCTGGTGATTCCATTGTAGAATGATGAAGCAATTGTACTACAATTTATAAGAACAAAATATATATGTGGAAGAAGTGTGTTAATCTTTATGTTTTTTACAATGGGTATTATAGGATTAAGAACTAGAACTATGGTGATGTGACAAGGAAAGGGCAGAGGAAAATATTTATGCAAACTGTCATATAAAACTTTCTGATTTAAGATTAGAATATTTTCTTATGGAGATTAAAGAATGCTATCGCTTGTGACATTGAAATACTGGCCCAACAGGGTGAATAGAAAACTCCTAATGTCGCCTAGAGTCAGCAGGTTTTGTATCCCTCTGTGGGTTAAAAGCTTTATTCTGTCATTATTATACTGCTAGAGTAATTCAGTCAAAATAAATGTGGCATTTTGGGAGTCAAAATGTATACTATAAATTTCTTACTTGCTGATAATATTAATAATAATGGACAAAATGGAATTCAGTGCATTAGAGACTTCTGAAGAAGAGAACCAAGAACAGATATTCTAGGATTAAACTGAGTGATATTAAAGTCTTTTATTAATCATGGTCTTGCATAACCAGGGACATATTTGTTTTTGATGAGTAATCTGATTAATAAGGTGAAAACTGCATGTCAAAATCAATAGAAAAATAAACTCTAGCACATGGAATTTGTCAGTTATATTTGTGTGTTCTTTGGCTGTGTTAAGGAGTTTTTTTACCTTCAATCTGTGCCAAAAATTTGTAGACATGATCTCCAGTGTCTGCATGGGAATTTAGGTTTGGAAATACTGAATTACTGTTATTTGGATAACGCAGTCTGACTCTAAGAAACTTAGTCTGAACTTATGATGAAATAATCGAGGCTCTATCAAGAAATGTGTTTCCTTACTGGAAATATTTCAGTTTCCTAACTTGAGCATTGATATCAGAGTCAGGTTGTCTGGAAACTATTTCTGCAACTATCAGGACATTTTTAAAAGTCAAGCAGCGGTATGGATACTTTGCCTAAGAGGGATCACTTTGAGCAAGCCCCAGCTTAGCGCAGTAAAAATTATACAAACACAATATGGTATAATTTCTTTCAGGAAGAGTAGGTTTTAGTGTACTTTTGAAAGAAGGAAACTTGCATTTGCCTTTCAGCTACAAGCCTATTCTTCCATGTCCCTTAAAGAATAAAAAATAAGGATGAACAATTGTGATAAACAATAATTCATAATCTTTTTAACTTGTCCTAAGCATGCCTGTTACTAACATGAATGCCTCCTTTTTTGCCAACCTAGCCATAAAATCAATGAATGACAACTTTACTCTAGTTTTCATATTTTGTGTTTGCACTGTGTATTATTTCAACAAAAGCTGATTATAGAAAAGGAAGAGAAAATCGCTTTCATTTCAGATAAACTATTGGTTTAGAGGAAATAAAGCCTGATGTTGAAAGTATGTTGGATAATACCCTTTTGGCTAAGAAAAGTGCCTGTTACTAAAAAGAAAGCTCACAAGACAGAAAATGCACTTAATTTAGCTTGGAAGGTTGAACTAAGCCTTTCAGGTTCATATTTGTGCTTTATTCATTGCAGCATGGCTGCACATGCTTTCTAAAGGGAATGCTGTGAAGGGATTAAAACTTTTTTTTCTCTTGGTGAAAACATTTTTCTTTCTTATGTAACACAAATGGGGCATATAATTGTCAAGTTACACTTTTTTCTTCAGTCTTCTACTCTGGTAACAGAAGCTTTAAAAATGACCAAGCCTTTATGTTTGTGGGGTTTTTTTCCTTTTTTAAAATATGAGATATGTAACGAGTATTTCTAAGAAGATGTCCCTTTCTTTTCTTTAAAATTTCAGATGTGGGACACAGAACTGGAGAGATCTGCAGAGTCGTGGGCTGAAACCTGTCTATGGGAGCATGGGCCTGCAAGCCTTCTTCCATCAATTGGACAGAATTTGGGGGCACACTGGGGAAGGTAGTTTAAGATACTGTTTTATACTATATTTGATTTGTTTTGTTTTGTTTTTAAACCTAACAAAATTTGCTTGTTACTTAAAGGAACAGTGATAGAAGCTACAACTTTTGAATGATCTAATAGGCTACTACTGGCTTTCATAGGTACAGACCTCCAACATTTCATGTCCAAGCATGGTATGATGAAGTGAGAGATTTCACGTATCCCCATCCTCATGAATGCAACCCTTATTGTCCTTACAAATGCTCTGGTCCTGTTTGTACACATTACACGCAGGTATGTACGTGGGTTTGTTATTTGTCAGCTACGGAAAAGCGTAATCAAGACCTCCAGTTAGGTTGCGATATGACACATGAAACATACTCATCTTGCAGTATATACCATAGCACTGAAGCACAAAAGGGGTTTGTTATTAGACTCCATAGTTACTAGCATTGGGTACTGGTGACATAGAGTAGGGTTGTTGTACAAATCTTTAGACGTCATCCTCATAAATATCACTTCCTTAACAGGATTAAGGAAAAAGCTCACAAACCCCAGTGTTAAACTGGGTGTTACTGCCCAGTGCACTCCGTGTAATCTAGTCTCTGTGCTAGTATGCTAGTAGTCCTTTCTGTAATATGCTGAAGAAACAGCACGCTTAAAAATAAAAAGGTTTTCTTAGGTGAATTCCTCCGCCTAAAAAGAGTTTTTAACATGTTGCTTTAACTTCAGCAAGATTCTGAATTTGGATAAGAACTAATTTATTTGGAACTTCTGAAATCTGTGTATGTAGCCTGAATTTTTCCAGGGGAGAATCAGTCATGTTTTCAGTGAATGGGAAATTCTCAGATTATACTAAAATCCACATCTAGCTTTCAATATAATAGTAGAAAACTTCAAAATTATTAATTTAAAAACATTGGTTTTCTGTTTACAAGCACAATTTACAATTGTATCTAATTTTAAGACAGAATTGCCTCCATATTCTTATTTACCATTTCTGTAAAAATAACTATAATTACACTTACCCATTACATGTGAGATCTAATTATTCTTCACAGTACCTATCTCTTTCAACTCTGAAATCCTGCTGGAACTACACAGTTGACTTATCTTGAATTAATACCAGTTTAGCACCTGTCGTATTTGTCTAATTTGAACATTCCAGCCTTTGTCGTTCAGATTATTTTGAGATCTGCAATGAAAATTGTTTCAACAGATGAATAAAGGAGCACAGCCACATTAGTTTGCAATGACATGAAAGCATATTCATTTAAAATCCATGACTTGAGTCTTTTCGGTGTATGAGGTTTTTTGTGAATAGTTTTATCGTTTATGTTACCTCCTTTCAGTGCTGACAAATCTTTGTTCTCTCAGTCTGACCTATCTAAACCCCTCTGGGTCCTTAAGTTGTGCTGAGGACTGCAGGGCATAGGAACCTAACTTCTAACTCACGATTATCTACTAATTGTAATTCCAGGAATCACTTCTCAGATCACATTTTGTAAATATTTTACTACACTTTCAAATGCATGCGTAGACCATTTGTGTAAAATGAGAGCCATATCTTTGTATCAATGTAAAGCTTTTCTTTCTGATTAGGATATAACCGAGTGGCCTTTTGACACTTGTAATTAGGTCACTTCAACCCATTTATAACAAAGGGGAATATAACATCACTTTTGTGATTTGAGTTTTATACGTTGAAGTTTGGAGATGGTTTTCATTTTATGTTAATCAGCTTTGGTTTTCATATGTCTTTCTCTTTCCTTTTCCATAGGTTGTTTGGGCTACAAGTAGCAGAATCGGTTGTGCAATTAATTTGTGTCATAACATGAATATCTGGGGGCAGATTTGGCCAAAAGCAGTCTATCTTGTATGCAATTATTCTCCTAAGTAAGTAGGCTGACACCCAAATATATCTTGAGGGGGCAAGATACTTTATAATAATCCAGGAAACGATCTGAAAGGAAATCAGTCTGGGTTTTCTATTTTTTGTACTGTTACAAAGTAGAGCATTGTTCCCAAGACAGCCTTTGGCTGCACAAATACTCTTGTGATTTTCTAGAGCTTCAGTTTTCTGGCCTGTGTTTTAGCATACAACATCAGAGATCTTTGTTGTAGTGTGATAGTTGTCTGAAAAATAAAGGTGGCTCCCCATTGTGATTTTAAGGAATGTGTAACATGAAGCCCATGGTTAAGATAAAATTCTACAGGATATTCTATTTAGGAGAGCAGAGCCTGTAGTTGTGTAATTGAGGAATTTAGTCTTACAGTGCTATGCCAATCTGAAAAGATCTTACAGCAGTACTTTGGTTTTTTTCTTCATGGACTTTTCAGTTACTTCCTGTGCATTTGGTATAGAATCATAGAATCATTTAGGTTGGAAAAGAAATTTAAGATCGAGTCCAACTGTTAACCTAGCATGGCCAAGCCCACCACTAAACCATGTTCCTAAACATCACATCTACATGGCTTTTAAATACCTCCAGGGATGGAGACTCCACCACTTCTCTGGACAGACTAGTCCAATGCTTGACAACCCTTTCAGGGAAGAAATTTTTCCTAATACCCAATCTAAACCTGCCCTGGCACAACTTGAGGCTGTTTCCTCTCATCCTATCACTTGTTACTTGGGAACATCAGAGCAATGTTATGGTCTAAGTGTCTGCTGGTTTTCATCATTTATTTATCCACATACTAAATGCTGTTTAATGTTAATATATTCATTTATTAAGGCATGTTTTGCTAATTTTTTTTTTTTTTTTGGATGTCAAGGGGTAACTGGTGGGGTCATGCTCCTTATAAACCTGGCCGCCCTTGTTCCGCATGTCCCCCTAGTTTCGGAGGAGGTTGCAGAGAAAATCTTTGTTACAGAGGTATGTACTATTTCAACAGTACAATTATTAAGGGGAAGAGAAATGTAACCTTTCTTTTGCTTTCTTTAATCATTATGCTTTAACAGAGTGGAATAGAATGTATTATCCATGTGCTCAAAGACCTGGTAGGGGCCTACTTTACTATGATGAATGAGATCATGTACTTACGATGCGTGAGGCCAAGCCTCCCCAGAGGGAGTGGAGTGTACTGAACTCCTGCTGATGTAAGTACTGATTGAGGACTTTTAATACACAAGGATGTAGACTGTCGCTGTGTGCGATTTGTGTGCCTTTCTGTAATTATAGTGGAAGTCTATGCAGTCATTTGTTCATAGGGAAACGTTATCTCAGTGACATAGCCATGTGCGTTACTATAAGAAAAATCAAGAACAAGACTAGAAGACATTAGTAATTAAACAAAATGTCAGCCAGGATGATTATGAATTTCTTACCATTTTCATAATGCCATTCATATTTTACAGCATTGAAACACAGCATATTATGAAACTGCTATTTGTTTTATCCTGTGTACAAGTATTTTAGCAATTTTTGTTAGTAACTTTTGAAGGTTCATGTGGACCATAAAATCTTCATGAGTGTGCCCGAATACCTTCCTTATGGTTCCTGCTTAAGAAATGTAGATTCAGTGATGAGTATTTCAAAATTGTCTTCATTATGTATGAATAGAAGGACCTCATTTTCAGGTGTATATTTTTATGAAATCAGCTTATTTAATTGCGAGTTAACTATGAACTTGGTAAAACTCTCCTGATGTATAATAGAAATATCATCTTTGTTCTATTGGTTTTCTGATGACATAAAGATACTAAAGCAGGAGTGTTAAGAGCATTTTCATACCTCAGTTGTGCTGCTTGTGCTATAAAAAAAAACAACTTTTGTCAGCGTCAGAAACATACTTGAGATGTATTATGAGTCTTGAGGTCTTCATCTGATGAAGCAATGTAAACTTTTCCTTGCTTTCTTCCTGCTATTCGTCCACCATTTTGTGAGAACAAAGCCATGTTACTGAAACGTGGTAAGGGATTTACATTCCACAAGCACTGTTTTTTTTCCTGAGAGATTATTTTTTTGCCCGTTTTCTGAAACAGAGGATTCGGAAAGGCCTTATTCTCCCCACGAACCAGAAGAGGAAACCAATGAGATTGAACGGCAGCGATCCAAAGCCCAGGATGCAACGGTGCAAAGCCGGCCAAGAACTCATTCCCCTTCAGGCTCCACAGGCACTGATGACAGTGAGAAAAATGAAGTAATAAGCACACAGCAAATGTGTAAGGAATTTACCTGATTTGCAAGTCGTCAACAAATTTGAATTATATAGTATCAAATTCATTGCAGTGAAATTGCTTTTTGCTTGTTTTAGCTCAGATTGTGTCATGTGAAGTAAGGCTAAGAGATCAGTGCAAAGGAACAACTTGCAATAGGTATGGTAAATTTTACAGTTGTCATTCTGAGATTATTCTAAAAGGCTATATTTATATGTGAGCTGGAATATTTTCCCTTTTTGTAATCCCAGGATTTAAGACCATGTTGTATTTTATTTTCTTAGGTATGAATGTCCTGCTGGCTGTTTGGATAGCAAAGCCAAAGTTATTGGAAGTGTACACTATGAAATGGTAAAATATTTTTAAACTAGATTTTGTACGAGTAGAATGTTTAATGAAATGTCTTTTCTGTCGGAATACTAGTTAAAATCATATTAAGAATGGATTTTGAAGAAATCAATATTCACCAAATATAAAAGCCTACACCAACTGTTTAAGATAGCGTCAAACGATCTAAGTTTGCATCTGCTGTTCTGCATGTACTGTCTGAATGTACTTCATACTTCTTATCTATGCACAGAAGCAGAATTTTTGTGTCCACATATTTGCAAGTAAATATGTGAAGTTGTGACTTAAGGAGAAATACAGGAATTTGTGGGTACACTCGTATAAATTGTTTCAGTAAGATAGACCTACTTATATAAGCTTAGTGCTGGCTGAAAATATGTATAATTCACTCTGTAGAGCTGAAAAACAGTATACCAAATAATAGCTACTGTGAACAAGTATACTGTAAATGAGTGTAGTTTTACTCTGAGTAAGGAAAAGTGGTGTTTTCTTCATTTGAAATAATACCTACATAGACCACATCAAACTAATAGAGTATCTACCAAGTTTTTAAAGATACGTTGTAATTAAAACCTGTTTTTTTCAAAAATAAATTACAATGTAAAATAGTGGCTTTGTCTGACCTGGAACTGCTTTTCCTTCTGTTTTTCAGCAATCCAGTATTTGCAAAGCTGCCATACATTATGGCATCCTAGACAATGAAGGTGGTTGGGTTGATGTCACTAGGCAAGGAAGGAAAAATTACTTTATCAAGTCTTACAGAAATGGCATTCAGTCAATTGGGTAAGTTTTCTTAAAATTAAAATGTGTGGAAAGTTTTTCACCTGTTTCTTTTTATTTCATACAAAATATATCACAGTAATAACATTTTGTTCATACATTTTATCATAAAGAGTGTGAAAATGCTATAAAAATGCATGTGGATATACAGGTACTTTATCCATTCTGGAACTTTAGCTAGTGTTTAATGATGGTCAGAAAAATGATGCAGTAATGATGCAAAAGAAGGTGAAATAATTTACAAAATCACTGGGGCAGAAGGTTAATATTTGTAGTTAAATAATCTCAGTAATTGGAGTACACAATTAATTCATTTGTAAGTGTATATATTTATTGTTGAAAACTAGTACATAGTGGCACTGAAGTAGATTATTTTACATGTTTTGGACAAAGCTGGTAATATTTCCAGGGCTGGACCATGGACACAGCAATCTCTGACAGCTAACAAGGCAATAATTGTACAAGCCTGTGTTTGGAAGTGACCTTCTTGTACTGTGCATATGAACAATATAAACCAGGTAGAAAATACATCTCTTCCTAGGTGCTTGATAGTTTCATCACAGTTCCACAATTTACATATGATATTTTGGACCAATGTTTTGCACAATTTCTGCATTGGCCAGTGATGGAATAATATTGCATACTGTGGGAGCTTCATTGGAGATGTACTACACTGTTCAGGTGCTTACCCTAAGACTGGTATGTGAAAACAAATCCAAATACTACTTGACATGCTGAAAGAAAAACCAGAAGAACAGTGCATAAAAGTGGAGAATACTTGGCTGTTTCCATATGTAATTGTCCAACGATAGGACTCAATATTAGTATGTTTGAATCTAAGATATTATTAGTATTTGCAAATTGCTGTTCACTGTATCTTAATCTATTCTGCAGAGCTGTACATGGCTACCCTTATTTGTGTCTATAGTTAGTGCATGTGTAATAGTAGTATGTCTGTAACAGTTAATGTAGGAGTAATATTGAACTGAAAGAAAATGGAATTTTGCTGGTGATTTATTTGGCTCAGGTGTGAACCCAAGGGTAAGGAGATGGGTAATCATTAGAGGCTGCGCTCTCACTCTGTGCTGTGCAAACGAATGCCACATGCTATGACACCTGTCATAATTTCACTTTTCAAAGATTTACTTAATCCAGGATAGAGAGAAACACTGACTAGATAGACTAAATTCAGTGGCCTGAAACTTGGGCTAGCTGGGTAGCACTTAAGGCATTGATATCAGTTTCTTTGGGTCATCCAATGATCTGACTGTGATTTGTTACCCCCACTGAAAAGGATGATACAGACAAATATCTCTTTTTTTAAGTGCTTTGAGACCGAGAGAAGTAAATCTTGGATTATAGCAATACTAATATATTAGGACCCAGCTTTCTTAGGAATGTAGTAGTAGTTAAACTGTAGAAGATCTTCAAACTAGAAGGATTTGATTTCCCATCACTTGAAATCTCTGTGTTTCTGTGCCACATGAGACAAAATTGTATGAGTGTCTAGTCTACCGAGTACGTTTAGCACCTATCCTCTGAGAACTGGAACTCAGAGCGAGGTATTAACGCTTGGTTTTGTTTGCTGTGGGCATGGATAATCGTGTCATTGCTGAACAGTAATGGCCGTTTTGGTTTTGTGATTCAAATGTTGTAAAAAAAAAAAAAAAAAATTCAGATGCCTTGTAGATAAAAGACTGTTAAAGGACCAATTCTATACCTTCCTGTCTACAAGTATGTATCAGGAAACTCCTGCCGCTATGTGTGCACACAGATGACATAATTCCTCGTTAAATCCTATAGTATTTAGGACATCACCTTTTAGAGAGAATTTACAACATATTGTGATCAGGCATCAGCTTCGTAAGTCAGTCTATAAATCAAAGTATTTGGGATAAATAAAGATGATTTACCAAAGTTTCAACCTTCAAAAGGCCCATCAATAAGGCCAGGGATACCTTGCAGCTACCTGATTCTCACCAGGGTGTCTAGATGGAGCCTTGCATAAACTGCGTATCTGTTTGATGAGCGGATGAAATGAAGTGGATCTCCCCTCTAGTGCATATTGCAGAACAGAAAGACAGAAAAGGGAATGTCAGTGCAACAGACAGCAAACTTCCTAATCTTCAGCTCCTTTGATTTATAATCAGGATTGCTAATAAAGATGTTTTTTCAACCGTTACATTTTCATAGCCTGGGATACCCTTTTTAATGGCATCTCAACAGGCTAATCAACAATAGAATACAGTGAACTATTCCCGCGTCAGTGTTTGACAATGCTAGGGCAAGAGAAGTGTGAGCTAACTCAGTGAAAGCAAATTAAAAGCCAATAAATAAGCAAATGTGAAATTGGTGGGCCATACAAAAAATAAACCAATGCAAGCAAACAGTTTCTGAATACAAATTGCAGTGCTGTGGAGCACACAGGAGTAGTTTGCTCCAAAGGGAGTCATTTCCTTGAAATTTTTTTAAAATAATAAGTAACTTTATGGGTGCCAAAAGCATCATCAACTTCTTTGTTGCAGATGAAAAATACTAGAATCAGAGGGATATACAATGAGTAAAAAAGGGAGTAAAAGAGGAAAATAGGAGATAAAGAGGAGTACAATAGAAGTGTTCAACAATTGTAATGTAACAACAGAATGTATATACCTGACTTTATATAACAACAGGAAATGGATACACGTGGGCACCATATGATTACTGAGAAAAACAGACTGTTGTATGTTATACTGGGTTTTTAGTGACACTGCTGACAATTTAACATAGACACAAGATCCAAAAGTAAAATTTAATGAAATTTTTCAAAAAGACTGCCAGGAGAAAGTCTTTTCAGTGTTGGAGCTGTTTGTAGGAATGAACCTTTAGGGGGAAGCGAACGATCTCTTCTGTTTGATGGATGCTTCTGAGCAACCACAGAGTTTGGTTGCTACATTTTGAAGGACAAATAGATTGCACAATTTGTTTCTAGCACACTTATCCTCTTAGTAAATTAAATTACTGGAAGAGTTTAACATGCATTCCTGGTTTTCAAACAGATGCACTGGGAGTCCAAAGTGAATGTGTCATTGCAAGAAATAGATTCACAAATGGGGAGAGGGAGTATAGTGAGTAAAAATTGACTGGGGACAATGTCTAGAGTTTATTTCTTGATTCTCTAATAAAAATTCTTCTAGCTAAAAGAAATCACTGAGATACGTTATTTACTGACTACTCTATTATTTCTTCTTCAGAAAATATCAGTCTGCTAACTCCTTCACTGTCTCTAAAGTAACAGGTTAGCATTTATTTCTTATAACCTCAGTACTACTTTGAGTTGGTTTTTTTTCTCTAAATAGCACACATTTATTTGTTTCTGGTTTACTTTCTTCAGTTCAAGCTGTCACCTGTGAAACAACAGTGGAACAACTGTGCCCATTTCAAAAACCAGCCTCACACTGTCCAAGGTAAAATTCTTTGAGTTTTATTAATTTAAAGTGCTGCCATATTTTCTGTCAGTTACTAATTATCGATAGTTGTCATTGATAAAAGTGACAACAGTAGCTATAAAAATGAAGCCAGAAATGTTTTACTGGTATTTCAGTCTCTGGTCTAAGTAGAAGGTCAGTCAGGTAAAGATGATCGACAGGCTTTTTCATTAGAATCTCACTTTTTTTTGCTCATAAAGATCTGTCTTTGGTCCCTTGGAAAATCTTAGTGAAATCATAGTTGGTTAGACTAAAGACTGTAAAGAAAAATGCGTTTTTATTTTTCATTGTACGGTGTTATATTGATGCACCTTGGGCAAAATAGACTTTTATTGCATCTGTTTGACAGGCAAATAAAGGATATGATACAGATTTTTATCATAGAAGTTATGAACTTGTTTGGGACTTCTGAAGGATAGAGTAAGCAAAGATGTTTGCAAAAAAAATTGAAGTATATATGGTTAAGGTGTGGTCTGCAGGTCAGTTAACAGCTTTAAATATATGTGCCATTTCTTTGAAGCCTACGTTTTAACTCTTCGAAAGGAACCTGTGCCACAATATTTTGAGGAAGGAAATGGGTAACAGTTCTTAAAACCATAGATGAGTCAAAGGTAAATACACTGTAGCATGATTTACCGCAAGCTAAGCTGGAGATATCCACAGGATTACTTTCATAGCAATCCTACAGCCAACAGAGGAAGCAAGTACAAAGCCAGAACTGCTAGGAAAACATCCCTCCATGTAGCACTTGGGTCCGTGGACTTGTTTGGTGTTTGGCTATGACTACTGGCTTTCTAGCTGGAAGATGTGGAGAAGTAAGCGAAGGAGTGGAACGCAGGAATGGATGGGTACAATGTCATTCTTCTATCTTTTTCTTTTTTCCTTCATTATTAAAAACTAAAACTATCTTCATTAAGAGAAAAAGTAAGGTCTGTCTTTAAGAAAATTTTAAAATTGAAGTAACGTTAAAAATAACTGATGAATTCTGATGCATCAACTTAACGAACTTGACAACAGCAGTGATTTGTTCAAGATTCTGTGCATGCTCTTAACTTAATTCTGAAATTGTCGCCTCAGGAGCTGCAAACAGTAGTCAGCTATTACGGCATTGGTTGCACAACCTCATTTTTCCCTGTCATGCCCTAATCATAAATCAGCAGGTCTTCAAAAGGCCTCTTGGACATATTGCTTCCTTGAGACAAAAACCTCTTTCTTAGCTGTATCAGCCTATTTAAATTACCCATCTGGTAAGACTGTAGCATGTCCAAGTGGTGTGACATCCCAAATATTGTTTGGAGCGTGGATAGCATCCTGGAGAAGAATGCTTGCCCAGGGCTGTGCCGTGCAGGGTGGCTCCAAAGCCATTAGGGCATGACCTATTTTTCAAATGAGACAGCTCAGAGTAGACCTAGAGCTGACTGACCCTTCTTCCTTGTAGCATATCACAATTACCAAATAAGATGCTTGACACCTTCTATACTGTTAGCTTCCCACATGGTTTTCCTGTGAATTGTGGAGCTATAGCAGGCATGAATCAGAGAGGGTTTTTCTCAAAGGTTAACAAAATGCAGTTGAATAAAGACAGTCTTTGTTTCAGTAGCTTTCTGATCTCCTAGAATCAGCTAGGAATCTCATTACTTTCCAGAGTTTTTCATTTTAGCCACAAATGCCAAGCGCTTACCCTCATTGTAGGTTGCTAAGTTGGCTTTCATCGCCGGGTCATCAGCATCGGAGCAGGTCCTCATTCAGATCTGCCTCTCCTGAGAAGGTATTCAACTGTACGGTTTGTGTAGGATGCTGTAGAAACAGATAATAATGTGAGAGTGAACAGGCTCTTCTATCTGGCTTTTCTACTGGCCTCACATATGTTGAACAGGAACACCATCTACTTATCCAAAGGGAAGAAGATCAGACCTGTTGAAGTATTTTTTCAAGTGCTTTATTATAAACCACAACTTATATCAGCAATGCTTTCACTGGTATTGTCAAAGCCTCAAAAACTGACAGTCTTTTAGTGTCAGTATAGACCTATATGTGTGCCTCATCAAACTGATTTAAACTCAATAATGCTGATGTTGAATATGATATAGCAATACTCTGATATCATTCTTCCTAACTGTGCGTGTTTATTTTTGATGTTTCTAGGGTGTACTGCCCTCACAACTGTATGCAGGCAAATCCACACTATGCTCGAGTAATTGGAACACGAATTTATTCTGATGTAAGTATAGTGATTTACATTGCATTGTATAATGAAATATAATATCTTATGAAAAGCTATAAGGTAAAGATAATATAATATAGATATCCAGTTTTCCTCCATATGCTGATTTTTTACAGTCTTTTGAAAAGTTCTTTTTCAGAGGCTCCTATTTAAGTTAGTAGTACTTAGCTGCTGAAGATACGAAAAGTTATTTGAAAACTCACTGTAGACTTCGTTGGTCTCTGGACCCATATTTTCAATTTTTTATCAAAATTCCCACTAGTTTGTTCGGTGTTGGCGGTGTATAGTCATTTAAACCCATGCTCTTTAGATACTGAATCAACCATAACTTCTGTCAGATTAAACTAACCCCAAAAATTATTCTGAAAATAAATGTCCACAGTTTCATTATTTTGGATATTTCTTATCTGTGTTGATAGTTAAATGTTTGCGGCAGGATTTGGATATATTTATGTAAAGTATCTCACATTGTCATATTATTTTAACGGACTAATATTGTAGTTTTTTTGTCATTCTGTTTCCTCTACAACTTCTTTTCCCTGTCTTTTCTACGTCATGTTTTGTTCTGAAGTGGATAGAGAAAACGAAGAGAGTTCTTTTTTATGCCCCTCCTTTGTCATCTGTCTATGGAGAAGCCAGGTTGTAGTGGCAGAGCGAGCAGTTCACATCTTTGCCAGTAAACTGTATGTTTTAACTGTCTTTTAGCTGTCATAAGGAAAAGTATGGAAACCAGCTGGGTCAGGTGATGATTTTTCACTACTTTCCAGCACTTTGAAATGTGTGAAAATAATTTGCACGTGTTTATTCATCGTTATTTTGAAACTAACCAATGTCCATTAGATTACATGAGTAACTTGTCTTGAAAACACTCTTGCTTATAAGTAGTGTTACATGCGTGAGAAATACTCCCAGTTCAGGAAAATAATTAATTTGTGCATCTGGAACTGGGTCCTTAATGCATATAAGAGGGGCAGGGAAAATAGATTCAATGAAAGTCCATTTTGTGGAAGACTATTTTCTTTTCGTTCTGTGGTTGCAATCAAAGGCTACAGCCAAAGTTTCCCAGAGAGTTAGAAAAGACTTGTATGAGAAAGAAGACCCATTTCTGTTTAACTTACACAGGACATCTCAGAATATGTATTTGCTTTGGCTGGAGAAGTCCCAGATGACTTTAATGAGTATTATAGAGTTATGCTTTGAAATTATTTTAGATGTGCTATCTCATTATTCATCTCCATTGTATAGAAATGTGTACAACCATACTGATTTTAGGAAAAAATGGACATAAACACAGGTAAGAAACCAGGGATGGGAGTCTTCTTGTCAACTTCAGATGCTGTCAGGGTAGATATCTACACTGAAGGTGCCATTCTACGTTGTGTTTATAGTAGATTGTAGTACACACAGTATAGTGGTAAAGGAGATAAATGGGTATCTGCAGAGAAGAATTCATTTGACCTTTTCAGAGTGTCTACCTCAGTATGAGGTGAATTGCCTAATAGAGATGTCTATTCCTCTCCATTTCCTGCAGAAGGGTCCTAGGGCATCTAGCTCAGATGTAGGCAGATGTGTCCTACTTATATTTGTACGGATGTTCCCATCAATGGTATCAGCATTATGTGATTTTCTACAATGTTCCTTTGTTGCTAACATTTTAATTATTTTAAAACTAAGATACTTTTCATTGAAATGTTCACTAAAGAATATGATTGGGTATTTTGTGCATTTATAACATATTACTGAAGTAGTTTCAGGCGAAGTATTTATAGAGAATGATCTGTTTAATAAGTGTGTCCTCTTTTGCAGTTTTTCATGTATTCACAGATAGATTTGTTCATAGAAACAGAGAGTTCATTTGCCCACTTGTCTTAGCAAGTGTATTTGAAACTGCAGTCCATGGTCTACTTGGTTGATTCTATAAAACAGATGGGGGTTTTGTGACATTCCTGCAAATTCTTTTTTTTTCAGAAATGCACATGTATGTATGTGGATGCATGCATGTATGCACATGACTATTGGTTTGCACTACTGCTTGGGCCACTTGAATTCAGTAAATGAAGATTTTGTAGAGGTATTAAGAAAAAAAGCAAATAACAGTAGATGTCATTAATGCAAAAAGATATGTTTACAAAACCATTTTTTTAGTATTCATGAGAATCTAGTTAAATTTTTCCTTTTCTGGCTTTAGTCTGATCAGGCATCCATTCTGAAACTCATTTCATATTTTATGGTGACTTCTTTTCCTCCGTGTTCCTGAGAAGGGTTGTTCTCTGGTTTATCAGTAGTGCCCCACTGAATTTTTACCCTTTTTTCCCTCCCATTCGTTTTTTCCTTTGACATTGCAATGACTGTCCGTAACTCGATTGAAACAAAACCCCTCATTATTTCATCCTCTGTTCTTCCAGTCTGCTAGCTATTGTCCCTTTGTCTGTGGCAGATAAATCACACACATGATCCATATAGCCAGCATCTATAAACTTATGTTTGTGGGGACTTTTCACATAATACCCATCCTTCTGTGCTCTATACCTTCTGTTTTTCAATTGATCTCCTTTTGTTTCACTTGTCTTGAGGTAGATTGCACGCTCTTTAAAACAAAAGTATCTCTTACTCCGAGTTTATGGTACAATTAGTTTCTTTTCTGAATAGAGCTATTATGGAATGAATGAGAACTGTAGTATGTGTTGTTCTCAGCAGAAAGAAGTACAAATTACTCATTCTTCATATGGCCCAAACACATCACCACCTTTGTGCTTTGTGTCCCTACTGGCCTCACTGCTAAACAGCTTTGTCTTGTTGGGAGACCAGGAAAAAAAGCAAGTTTGCTCCTAACTTGTGCTGAAGAGTTGGTTCCACCTTTCAACTTCGGTTAATCCATTTTTGAATCTTATTACTGGAACTTCAGAATCATGTCATGTTGACAAGCGGTTTAACAATGTATGTATTTTTAAAGCACTTTTCTATATGACTTAATTTGTGAAAGAAAATGAAAACCTGCCCAAGAATCGAATCATGTCAGGACCGATGTGATTGAACTCTGTTGGAGATGATCTTGCAGCACCTACCTGGACAGAGATTGTCCTTTGTGGTTGCTGTTAGTCCCTGGACTATCAAGGCACCAAAATAACAAACTTTTTCATAGAGAGAAGGAGAGGCTACAATAGTTCAGTTGGAATTTCTTTCACTTGCAGATTTTTTTGGTAAAATTTTATTTTGATGGACACACCTTAGATATGTATATGGTAGAAGTTCTTAACTACATTCCAGTTGCCTTAAGAATTTCTAAAGAGATTAAGTTTTATATTTATCCTGTTGTTTTCACAGTAGGCAACATTTTCCCAAAGACAATCTCTTAGCAGAAGTGACTCTACATTATGGATGTTGATTGCGCAATTATTTTTTTTAAAAAAAAGAGTCTCCTTTTGGGGGCTAGAGATCAACAAAGGTCTTTTAGCTAAAGAATTTGATGAAGTTGTATAATTTCATACCATCTGAAGACTTTGGCCATATTAATTTTTGTTTCATTAACCATATATGGAAGTATTTCCCTAATGCTTGTGCAAAAGTATTCGTAATTCTCTGCTGTGGTAAAATATAAAAAATATGATGTAAAAAAGTTATTAATTAGTTCTACAGTCCTGTGATGATGAGGGAGAAACACTTGTGGTTAAAATGACTTTGCAGAGTACTGCTATGCTGTGGTAGATATTTGGTATTTTGCTGAGTAGCTGAAGAAGGAAAATAATTAAGCAGCTTGGTATTCAAATTCTATGACCTGTTAAGTACTAATGAATTTCAGAGAGTTCACAGCACAGCAATACAGCAAAGTCATAAAATGCTGTATGAAATGTTTATGTTAACTTAAAAATACTGCCTTATATATGCTTTGGAGTGAGTTCATCAACATTAAAGAAACAAACCCAAATCTCTGAAGTCTTCTAGAAAGTGGCATAAGGCTGCTGATGTAAAATATCAATAATATGCTGAAATTTGTGATAGACTCCAGTGTGAAAACCTGTTCTGCTTAAATTAACAGGAGATTCACCTTAGCAGTTCAAGGAAGTGTGATCAGGATGACATAATATTATTAAGTATAGGAAATGTGATGGCATCGGTACTGGAATCTGATTCCATTTAGATGAAGATTGCCAAGCCAATGAGCAGTTCTTGAAAGCTCAAAGCAGATAATACTTTCTAAAAAAAATTATATTCTGTATATGTTAATAAAACTATATGCGTTTTGTCATCTCTGTTCTTACAAGCTATTTCATAATTATGAATTTATATTCATTTAGTTGTTCATATATTCAAAAAAAATACATGCATTTGTTCTCCAATCTCATCTGGAAAGCAGCATCAGAATATCAGTTTATTTTTCATCTGAAAATAACCTTTAAGTTGGCCTCATCAACCCCATTTTTCTGACCTCTCCTTTTTCACATATGCCATATAAGCATCTTGCCTTTAACTTTAAAATGTTGTGCATTAGCCTATCCATACTTCATTGATCCAGTAACCGGTTGTGGTACCAACACTAACAGCAACCCCATCTTTTACTGGAAATGGTTTCCAACAAGTAGCATTTTCTGTCAAAATCTCCATCCCTTGACTTTTCCTTTCTTTTTTACTTGACTGCAAACTTCCAAATGACATTGGAACAGGCAGTCTTAGGTACCCTCAAACTATAAAATGTCTTTGCAAAAGATTCTTTGCATAAACAATTTCAAATCTTTACTCCTAGAAATGTTGTAACAATAAAAGACAAACTATGTAACAGTGAAACTGGCAAGTTCTGTGCTTGAAATAAGAGTAAGAAGATCACTGCTATTTTAAATTCCTGATTTTATATAGCATTGAGATTACAAAATAGCTACGGTAACAGATATAAATTATTCCAATTATAACTGGAAGAAATACAATTCTTGTTTAAACACTGGTTTGTGTGACCTGGTACTGGTATTTATATTGGCCAAGTTTTTAAGGTTGGTTATGGAGAGACCTATTGCAGTGAAGATTTTTTTCCGCAAAACAACTTGGCTTTAAGTAAAGATTCACTATAGCTGGAACTATACTTTTTATGCTACATAGGTTCATGAGAGGAATTAACGGCCAGAGAATGTAGGTTCCACTCAGATGAAACTGCTGTTAACTTCACAGAGAATTTTCATAGCATCATAGAATATCAGGTTGGAAGGAACCTCAGGGACCATCTGGTCCAACCTTTCTTGCCCAAAGCAGAGTCTAGACAAGATAGTCCAGCACTCTGTCCAGCTGAATCTTAAAAGTGTCCAATGTTGGCAAATCTACCACTTCCCTGGGGAGATTATTCCAATGGCTGATTGTTCTCATTGTGAAAAATTTTCCTCTTGTGTCCAGTTGGAATCTCCCCAGGAGTAACTTGTACCCATTACCCCTGTCTTTTCCATGTGACTCCTTGTAAAAAGGGAGTCTCCATCTGCTTTGTAGCCACCCTTTAAATGCTGGAACATGGTGATAAGGTCTCCCCTAAACCTTCTTTTCTCAAGGCTGAACAAACCCAGTTCTCTCAGCCTTTCCTCGTATGGCAGGATTCCCAGTCCTTTGATCGTCTTTGTGGCCCTTCTCTGGACCCCCTGCAACCTTCCACATCTTTTTGGCATAGTGGGGACCAAAACTGAACACAGTATTCCAGGTGTGGTCTGACCAATGCTGAGTAGAGTGGGATAACGACTTCTTTATCTCAGCTGGTGATGACTTTGTCGATGCAACCCAGCACCCTGTCGGCTTTCTTTGCCACAGCAGCACACTGTTCACTCCTGTTGAGCTTGTTGTTCACCAGGATCTCCAGGTCCCTTTCCACAGAGCTGCTCCCCAGCCAGGTAGATCCCAGCCTGTGCTGCACTCCCAGATTATGTTGTCCCAGGTGCAAGACCTTATACTTGTCCTTACTGAACTTCATAAGGTTCTTGTTAGCCCACTCCTCCAGCCTATCCAGGTCTTCCTGCAGGGTGGTTCTCCCTTCCAAAGTGTCCACTTCCCCACTCAGTTTGGTATCATCAGCAGTCTTCATCAGGGTACACTTGATCCCATCATCCAGATCACTCATGAAGGTATTAAACAGCATTGGGCCCAATATTGACCCCTGGGGACCGCACTTGTGACAGGTTGCCAGTTTGAAAAGGAGCCATTTACCACCACCCCTGGGTGCAGCCTCTCAGCCAGCTCCCACCCACTGCACAGACCGCTTGTCCAGACCGTAACGCATCAGTTTCTCAAGGAGGAGGCTGTGAGAAACCATATCGAAAGCCTTGGAGAAATCCAGGTAGACAATGTCCAACACTCACCCCACATCAACTGAACAGGTTACTTTGTCATAGAAGGCGGTCAGGTTTGTCAAGCATGACGTGCCCTTGGTGAACCCGTGCTGGCTTTTCCCAGTCATGTGTTTCATTTGACTTGTGATAGCCGCCGGGAGGATTCGTTCCATAACTTTCCCAAGGTCTGAAGTAAGACTGTTGGGCTTCTAATTTCCTGGATCCTCCTTTAAGCCCTTCTTGTAGATGGGGGTGATATTAGCCTTCCCCTGGTCTCTTGGAATATCCCCTGAACTCCACAACTTCCCAAAGATTATGGAAAGCAACCTGGCAAAGACATCAGCCAGCTCTTTTAACAGCCTCATGTGGATATTGTCAGGGCCCATTGACTTGTAGGGGTCAAGCTCCTGTAGTAGTTCACATACCAACTCTTCCTTCACTGACGGTGGGTCTGTGTTTGCATCAACCTGGATTTTTGTTCTCAAGGCCTGGGGCCCAACAGTGCTGTATAATTTTGCCTGCATAATGTCTATGAAATTAGACTCTGATTTAAAAATTCTTCTTTTGAAGCAACTGGAGAATCTTCACCTCCTGGCTTTATTTCCTCACTCAGAGTTGAGGAGCTAAAGCCATTAGTCTGCCGTTAATCAACTGTCATCGCTAAAGAATTATTTTAGATCTCTATCTTCTGATTGATGCTCATGTTATACCTTTAATTAGCTTTTAGTATTTGTCCATGCCTGGATAGGAAATTGTGTTGTTCCCTTTGAATATGGATCATTTCATTGCTGTTTGAGGTGTTGCACCTAAAGATGGAATTATTGCAGTCTATCCCTCACCTTCAGGGTAGACCATCCTCCTAGAAACACACGACTGCAGTATGCCTTTGCTGTTCTGTGGTTCCCCTATTTGGGTCTGGCTGGAGATTAAACTGTATAATAATTGACTACGGTTTGGGCTTTACTATCTCTCTGCTGCTGAAGTGAAGGCTGATAGAGCCTTTCATTTTGAAGAGGTCAAGAATTCAAACATGTTCCTGATCTTTGAACTGAAATAGCCTGAAATAAATGATTTGGGAGTCATGCTGCAGGACATCTTTGAAGAGGCAGTGTCTGTATTTCTATAAACGGGCTTAATTCCTATGAAACGGATTTAAATACTGTAAGATTAATAAAATTAGTCATGAAATAAATATAATTATTTTATGTTTCCTAGAACTTAGTTTAAAAGTCTTTATTGGTATTCTTCTAAAAAATTTTGAAATAAAAGGATGAATGAAAACTAATCTTCTCCTCATTCTTTCTTAGATATCCAGTATCTGCCGGGCAGCAGTACACGCTGGTGTAGTCCGCAACCAGGGCGGTTATGTTGATGTTATGCCAGTAGACAAAAGAAAGGTGTACATTGCGTCCTTTCAAAATGGGATCTATTCAGAAAGGTACAGAGCCCACTTTTAAAGATTACACTTTACCTGTCACCTCGATAAGATTTACAAAGTCTTGCATTGTATCTGTTTGTACCTGGGGCAGTGCTACAAACGAAGCAAATAGGCTAATGTGGGAGATTTACAGAGCTTGTGTAATAGCTGTGGTGACTTCGGAGAAGCTGTGGTACCAGAGCTGCCTGCCTCCTCTAAGCTTATAAATCATTACTCTAAAAAGCTGCTTATGAAATAAAACAACCCTCTTATTTACTTTGCTGGTTCTGTTGCAACTAACACAATATTTGATAAGAAAATTGCCTTTGCTTTCTTTGAGAAAAATTCACAATCATTAAAACATATTTTTTAATTTCTTTTTTTTTTTTAATGGTTTGACTGTTTTTAACAGTGTTTTTCTGAAAGACCTGGAGATGCTGTGAAAGTTCATTTTGTTGTATTCAGTGTATTCGTGCGTTCTGTGATGATAACGCATAGCTGTATGTTTCAGATCAAATTCAATCCCTGAAAGAGTTCTCCAGGTTCTAAAGGAAGAAAGAGAAATTACCTTAAAAAAAAATCTTGTATCAGTCTTTTAGTCCTGTAAAGCTAAGAATGATTGTTACCTCTAAAACTGTGGGCTTTCCAAGAAATTTGTGTGGGAAAAAACCTCCAAAAATTTCTGTAGCGAACTTCGAAGTAGGAAAAGATAGACTGTTTTTTTTTCTTACTTTTAATTGAGGGTCTTGCGTCTTTCCTTCAAACCTTTCAACAAACCTGGAAACTTGTAAATACAGATTTCCTTTGCTTGCTTAGTGGTTGCCTTAATTTACATATTCTTTGGCCTTTCCTCATCACCATCCAGTTCCCTCAGAAAGAGTGCTTCCTTACTGACACTTTTGTTCTCCATATAAATCTCATTGAGTAGAACTGTAGCCAGGACAAGTATTGCAAATTTAATCATTATTTGTACTTTACCATCTTGGTAAAGTTTGGAAGGTCAGTGGTTTGGAAAACAGTCCCATGCAAGTTTTCTGGAAGTGAAGCAGAAGGTGATGGATTGTAATGCTGTTGCAGGCAACCTGTTTCATCGTGCCCTTCCTTACTTTCACCTCCGTTTCCCTTTCCTTCCCGAAAATGCCTCAGACAGGGTTTGCAAAAGAGAAAACAATGGGACCATTAAATATGACATGCTAGTTTGGTTTGTAAAACAAAAATATTTATTCTAACAAAATTTCATTGCACTTGGGTATTTTTGTTTCATTTCTTTTGAAGCCAGATATTTATCCATTCAGAAGGCATTTCCTTTGTTTTTGTAACATAGTAATTCTCTTTAGAAATCTATTTTTTGGCATACAAGCAACTAACAAATAAGAGATCTCCTAGGTCTGCAGGTTCTCTCCGAATATAGTTATTAGAACAGTGAGCGTAAGATGCATGCTTTCTCTTTTTCCTAAGAACTTTTTTTAGTATTTTGCTTCAATAGAGCTTTATTCTTTAAACCAGAATCCCTCATAATGAAGGATTACTTGAATTTTTTCATGTTATGATTTGTTCCTAATAAGCTGCTTGGAAGAAAAATTAATCTGAAATTTATGTAATTTTTATTTGTAACAGTTTTTAAAAAAATTCTTAGATAGCTAAAGTTATGAGTAGTCACAAGAAGAGTCACAGGATCCTAAAATTGTATTTAACAGTTCAAAAAAGTTGTCATTGGAGTGTTGCAGTCTTAAAAATAACATCAGGAATGTTTCTATGTTTCAGTTTACAGAATCCTCCAGGAAGCAAGGCGTTCAGAGTATTTGCTGTTGTTTGAGTCTAGCAAGTAAAATGTAAAACAGGCAAGTGAAACCAGAGCACTTGGACGAGAATAATAAATAAGCCCATTTCTTATCATTCCTAAAATTTGTATAAAGCTGTAACATTATTGTACAGAAGATGTATACTGCTTTCCACCAAAAAGTTTAAATTACACATATATCTTAATAAAAAAATCTGTAAAAGTAAACATGGGAGAAAAATTCACTTGAAAATCTATAATGATATATAACAATATTTTGAATCCTGTGTTAAATATTGCTATATTTTCTTAGCAGTTACTCCTATACAGTTAATTCAAAGCTCATAAATGTTCTTTGTTTTCTTCATCTGAATATATTATTGTATGGTACTTTATGTATGCCACTAACAGTAACCTTAAAACTATACCATAGGGAGGCCTGAGGTTTTATTTCCAATGTACATAAAAGAAGCCATCCCAATAATTCAATATAGTAAATCATGCCTTAAAGTAAAATAAAAATATATATAACTTTTTAATGATTTACAGTAGCATTAGCCATGCAAGCATAAATGAGGAGCTAGACTGTTTTCAATTTCATACTAATCATAACAAGTACAAATACTTGTTTTGAAATAAAATGGAAAATACAAAATATAGGGAAGTCCTGGGTTGTATTAGCATATTTTCCTCTGAAGAAATACTTTTAAGAGACTGGGCCATTCCTGTTCATTATTTCTTAAATATGTTAATAAAATGTTTATTGAATGCTGCTAAGCTCTTTAGTTTGAATAACCAATTCATTGTGGCCCAGTCCTTCACAAATGTTACGCTATCTTGGGATTGGTGAGTGAGAGATAGACATGTATAACCTTGAAGGATCTGGGAAAATTTTCAAATTGAGAAGTGGAGTAACCTGAAATTAAGGAATAAGCCATCAGTTCTGCAGTGCAGTTCTGCACATATACATGCTTTATTTTTGCCATGTGGCTCCTTCGATTTACCTAAATTGGGTTTCAGCAAAAATGTAGAATTGTACACAGACATAAAAATTTGCAAGCTTGAGGCCTTAAGCTGTAGATGGTATCCGTATACTATACATTAATATGAGGGTAAATGTTCAAAAAAAACTTAAAGAAAGTGGTAACAAAGGCTAACCTTGCTCCTCATGACCTGGCAAATACTCCTGCAGGCCAGGAAGTATAGTGGTACGGAGCCCAGTGACAATTATGTCATTTGTTGCTTCACCGTTTCTAAAAATTCGTTTATGGTGAGCAGCCTTGTGCGTTAATTTTACCATATTATGGTATATGAAGAACATGTAGTGGTGATACTATGTTTCTTTCTATGAAAAGTGTATTGGTGCTTTAAGACTGAAAAGCTGTTAAACTTTATTTTTGGTATATTTTGTTTCTGTTGTTGAATTTATTGCCTTCCAACTTGTGAACTTACTCGTATTCTTCATATTTCAGAATACTATGTTCTGCCTTCTATTTTGCTACATATACTACCTCATGTAGTTAGGCAAGCTTTGTTAGTTTTTTTTAATCTGTTTTGAATAAAATTAATTTACATAGTAAGAGTACCTTTGACAGCCTTTATTTTTCAATTGTTTGTCCTGCCTCAGGAAGAAAAAAATAACAGCCACCCAAAATTTGCTTTTTTTTTTCCTGACCTAAATGTTGCGAATGTAGCACCAAGTTGTAGTCATAGTCTGAGGATCTGAAAGCTGTAAAGGTAATTTAGGCACACAACTGCCATCAATGCATTGGGAGTTTTATGGATAAGTCTTCTGGTCATTTTTTCAAGTTTTGACCAGGGTCTCTGGGAACAGATTGCTGTCCCATTTTAATGGGGAACTCTGTGTCAGGAAGTGATTATAAAAAAGCCACCACCTTTTATTCAGTCCAGCTCATTGCTGTTGTGGTAAATGTTTCTAGTGCGACTGTTCCTAGCTACATTTGTTGGGAACAAGCAGGTTTTCATATTACACATTCCTTTTTTGCCTCATAAGACTAATGGTCAACTTGGGAGTTCCGCTTGGGAAATCTATTTAATTGATGAGGGAGACAAAGAGTCTTTGATGTGTAACCCCTTTTTTTTGCAGGTGGTGGCAGGGGGCTGTGGAAAGAAGCTTTGTATGAATTTTGCAATACTGGAATTAACCACTTTTCAGAACTGAAACCAAAGTGCAAGTAGACTTTGACTGTGATGGGTCCCCAAAACACTCAAAGGCTTGAGAGAAACTTGCACCACCTTTCCTTAAAAGGACCAGAGCAGTAACACAGAAAGGCCTCACAATACCTACAGCTGGGGTTTTCAGAACATAAAATGGAGTAAGGCCACTTCTGAAATTAAGGACACGCAGAACTGCTGGAGGAGGCATTTGAAACAAAGTGATGTGAATGTAATCATAGTGTCCCTTTCCACACAGCTGGGACTCTTTCTTGCAGCCTGGCCTTGCCATCCAGCAGCTCTCCATGTCCCCTGCCTGGCCCCCATGGTCCCCAGCAGTTGCCTGGGGAGCCCACGGGAAGGCCGTGGGGTGCTGCAGAGCCTGGGTGGGGAGCTAGCTCCCTGCTCTGCTACCAGCAGTGGCGGGCACCCCTTTCTTTGGGCAGTGCAGAGCCTGGGGTGAGGGAAAGAACAAGAGTCACACCTTCCGTCGTAACCACAACTTTCTCATTTTGGGTGGGTGATTGGAGTCGCACACGGAAACAGGGTTGCCACACCAAATTTCTGCCTTTTTCCTGATGTCTTTTTTATTCTTCTGCATATCGTTGCTTCCTCTCCTCTCTCTCACCTGTAAAATCTCACCTACATTTGCTGGGTACCCTTGGTACCACAACAACAAAGTTAGCGCTTGTTGGGAGAAGAAGTGGGGGCTACCTCCAACGTGCACCGTGCGTGAATGGTTGCTGTGAGCAGCTCTGCTAATCAACACAGTGACAGGAAGAAAGGAAGGTGAGCAACTCTTTCTCCTCACATCTTCCCTTGCACAAATTCTGGAGTCCTATTGCTTTTCCACATGCAATGATTCTGTGCTGTTATAATGTAAATATTCCAGCTAACATGTTTTTTTTGAGAAATTCTCTTCTGTATTTACTGTAAGTAATGAGTCAATGAATAGACATTTCCAAGCAGTTGTAGAGCAAGAGCTACACATTGGTGTTTTTTTCTGCTCCAGAAGTGACTGTATGCCAGATGGTCACAACTGATTCCCAGAAAGCCCAGATGAGTTAACTAGCAGTATCAAAAAACTTGCGAAAAATGAAAACTTAATGAAAAAATATAGAAAGTGAACTTTTAAATGCTGAGGAATTGTTTGGTTAACGGAGCAGTTACAAAATTATGTTCTCAACTTGAATTAAAAAAAAGGGATAATCAATAAGAAAGTAAAGCTGAATTCATGGTATTCGTAATATTTACATGCCTCCCAGGAAAGACCTGTAAGTAGTCAACAAGAATTATTACAACTGATACATAACAATCCTCTGCCAAAAAAAAAAAGAAGCTGTTTTAGTACATTGGTATCTGCCATTTATAATTTTGAAAGGACTAGAATATCAAGAAATGTAAATTCACTCAATACAGTGGGCCCTTAAAAGGATACGTGAAGCAGGGAATACCAACATTTTCCCATGATCCTGCGGTATTTCCCTTTAGGACTTGCTTCGTGAGGAATCTTTTCAAAAGGGAAGCATAGGAATCATTTGGAGAGGGGTGAATTATTTGTCTAGAATAGTTCCCTTGCCTGGTGAGCTTTTCCGTAAGGATCAATTAAGATATTTCTCTGCTGTGCTGCATCCCTTCCAGCTGGAGCAGCTCATTTCATAACTAAACAAGAGTTAGTATGAAAGAAAGTGGTAAGACCCAAACAGATAATTCTTTAATAGTCCCTCACCATTTGGATAGCTATATGAGGACATTTTAGTTCTAGGGAACTTGAGACCCCTACTCATGTCAGCAGACAGCTCGTAGTACTAGCTGGACATAAACTGAGGAAACTAAGAAACATTTCCTAAACTTTGTGGATGCTGAGGAATTTTAGAGAATTTGCAGACTTCCTTGTGTCTGCTTTCTGCACAGTGGACAGTCTGATCTAGAAATTACACAGAAAGTATTTTTGGACCCAAGCCTGAAAGACCGGTTGGGATAACATGTGTGTAAGTTTACTGGTTTTTAACTGATGGAGTACTCAGTTTCAAGTTTTATGTAAATGGCAGACTGTTGGCTGTCCATGGATCCTCAGCGGATTTAAAAGAAGAAAAGTAACATCAACTGGTTTTGCGTGTGTTGATACATATGCTCAGGAAAATGCGCGGCACTATACTTCATATGGCAGAGATGTAACCGAGTTAGTCACATAAACAGTGTCTTCTGTGTGGCAATTGCTTTTGAAGTATGTTTTGAATTTGACTTAAAACTCGGATAACCCAGCTTCTTGTGAATACACAAGGGAAGGTTTATTTCCTGCAGTTTCTGTAGTCATACAAAGGACCAGATTTAGAAATGTAAATATTTGGAAGTTACAAAGATTATTCATACAGTGCAATATTCTGTTCGGGAATTTATATAAATACTGCATGAAATACTGTACTGTCACACTTCTATGTCTTAAGACTTTTTATAGCATCTATGGAACTCTAGGGAATTATACAACGAATGAAAAGCCTGAAGATTTTTGTTTCATTCGGTGTATGATAGGCATCTTACAAAGCTTTAGATATACAAATGATAGCATACTTTAATATTCAGAAAATTGCATATGATTTTATAAAGACATACACTGTACATATGGGAAAAGAAGCCATGCTGTCAGCCTTAGCTTTAACCTGTCTTTGCTGTCAGGAGTAAATGATGGAAATAGTATTTTATATTTGGTCTCTATTGATACAGTTGATATTATTGTTATTAAATGAGAAGTCCTTGTCATCTACTAGGGGGCTGTGAAAATACAATAAAATGTAGTTCCTGGTCCACGTTAACATAAGATGATAATGTGACACCTGAAATTTGCCATCAGCTGTTCAGTGATCTGTGTTAAACGTCTTGTTCATCTTAGCCTGCTTGCTGGGGGACAAATGCCTACATCGTTAAACCATCACAGCACTTTGCAAAAAGTACTAATAACGAGTCTTAAATTTTCAGAAGCTAGCAAAAGCCCCCCGGTCAGACAGGCACAGGAAAATATGAGAGACTAAAGGAGGAAAGTAAAGAACATGCAACCAAAACGGCCAGTCATGATGGATGCTCCGTGTCTTACTACCCACGTTGATTTCTGCAATAATTACCTGAGTTATTCAATGCAGTATCTGGCCCCAGTGCTGTGTGCAATATTGGTTTTGTCCTTACTAACAATGGGGTGAGTGTCTGAAGGGGAGCAGCAAAGTTGTTGGTTAAGAACTGAGAGACACTGGCCAAACAACATGAATAAGTCTGCAATACTAAATCTCTTAATAGGCACACAAAAGACTTCAGTTGCCAATGGCAGGCAATAACTCTTGGGCTTTTAAATGCCCTAATTTCATTTCAAGCATATGCATTATAACAAAATAAAAATGTCAGCACATACTAACTGTTTAGTAAGAATTTCAGTTGTTCAAAGAATTCCCATTTATTTCAGCTGAACAGAAGTTGCTGCAGCTAACGCCAGCAACATTAGCAATAATCTTGAAATTTTATTTAATATAAAGACTGCTTATGCAGTTTAACAAACCTTATTTGGTGTGTTTGCAGTTACTTCTGAATGAATGTTGTTTATGAAGACAATATCATTATTAGGAGTATCGTCTTAGAATAAATACGAGAACTTGCATTAGATTTGCTTGCGTATCTTTTTGCAATTGCTTCCAAAGGCTGAGAGACTCCTAAGAATTTGTAGCGATACTAATTCAGTTTTAGCATGCTCAAGAAACAGAAAGTCCTAGGAGGTGGTAAGACTTCCAAACTTAACCTACAGTTTGAAAAACAGATACTTCAGTTGCTTAATTATTCACTTAGTCTTGTTTATATGCAACGTAAATAGCAAGCTGGCTTTAACTTCTCATAAATTGCTGCTACTGTACATCCCAAAGACAAATTGGAAACAGTTGCTAAATAAATCTCCCTGTAGTCAGTTCAATCTTCATTCCTTATTTATCTGTTGAAATCCATCTGTTTCTTGGTGGTGGTGGGTGTTTTTTTTCCTACAGAAAGATCATGTCTTCTGAATAAGCATTTCTTTTATTGTGTCAGAACGACTCCAAGACCTTTGGGGCTGCAGGCTGCACTAAGCACAGAAACAGAGCAATCATTTTGTGCAAAAGGACTTAGTCTCAGATTTGGGATTTAGCCCAGTTCAGCACACAAAGAAGTACATTGTATGAATTGATTTAGTGCTTGCTGTACTGGAGGTGATAGTCCTACTCCAGCACAGCTATAGCTGAGCCAGGGCATAGCTTTGTGAAATGCTCTGAGCCCCTGTCTCTTACCCGGTAAGAATTATGCAGTAATTGTATCAGTTTGCATTTTTAAATAAAAAGAATAACTAGACAGATGGATTTGGTGGCTTGCTGATAAAGACTTGCCCTTCTGCTGCTGATTAAGGGTTTAAGCCTGTTATTTCAAACATGTTCAATGATGCGCAGATCGTGCAGATGCAGTGATTTTTTTGCTCGGCACCAATGTTAAAACAATTTATATTTGGAAGCTTCTGCTCCAGCAGCTTCAAAGCTCACATAATTTTAAAGCAGTTTTCTGAAAGTTACGAGGCAATTATTTTGTAATTTGTTATTGTTTTGTAATATGTAAAGATTTGTCCTAGAAATGAGGAAGTCACACCTTGAATGAGGTGCGCTGTTGTGTCTACTACATAATAAAAATACCGTTCTTTGATTTAGGACTTCTTTTCTGCTAATATTTCAGTTCAATTTGTAGTTTTCATTGCAACCTCTAGTGAAGTGCAGTCCAATCAAAACACCTAAAATATACTTCAGGAAAACCACCATCTCTGCCATGGTCTCTCAGAAGACATTCCGCTCTTATTTATCTCAAATCAATACAGCACGTAAACAACAACTCAGAGCCACTCCTATAAAAATTGCAGTCTATGACTCCCCAGAAGACTGAGTTTCCAACCCAGCTTCTTATTTAGCACTAGGCAAAAGCATAGGCAAAGGACTCGGTGTCTCTTGTAATATACTGAATAATTTAACATCCGTAGTCTGTCAGAAAATCAGGATTTAACAAGAAAGGTGAGACTAATTTGCAGCTGAAGGCTAGAATAACTGAAGTCTCAGAGAATATGAGAAATTCCTCTTACAGGAAAGCAGGGCATTTTGATGTATTAGGAGACAAACTTACGTGTCTGTATTACAACCCATGAGTAGAACTCGTAGATGCTGCTACATTACAAAGAATAAATCTTAATGAAGATTGATCTCAGTACTTTAAAACTCTCTGGTTACTACCCCAAACCAAATAACTTTCAAATAACATTTCAAAGCTCGTTGTTTTTCTTTGGTGTATAAAAATAGGCAAATACTGAGGTCAGTGGGGCTGAGAAGGAGAATTTGCCTGTAGTTTGGTAAGTGGATAAGAGCTTGCTGAGGTATACTGATGCACAAAAACCTGATGCAAGTTTTAAGGTTCATTCACAAGCACCTAAACTGTCTGTAATCAGTTTTCCAGTAAGCTTTGTTCTTTGTGCAAACAAATCACTTAAGTGGGTGTCCATTTGAGTTACATTTACCTCTTTTGTAGGACTGGCAGAGGAAACTGATTTGCAGTGAGTTTTTGCAAATATGGCTCTAAAGTTATTTAGTGATAACTGTAAGGTGAAACAAGAAATATTCCTCATTTTATTTCGGTAATACAATACATCTTTATGCCTTGAAACTGCTTATAATGCAGAGCTACACCTCTCAGTATCCTCTAATGAAATAAAGACGATTGGGGAACTGGTACCTTTCAGAATTGCTCTAAGAGTCTGGATGTGATGGATCATGAAGGGCAAATTCTTCAGAAAAGTATCCACTAAGCAGAAGACAGGATGGAGGACAGTTTGTTTTATAATTTTGCCATAGAAGGTTTCCCAAATTGCTTAGATTAGTTAGCAAGTATGTCTGATGATGTCTTCTAAACTGATCATCAAGTTTCGCTTAATTTCTAGAGCTAGATATTTAATTATTTAAATTTGTAGATATAAAGTGCCAACCCATAATTTTATTTTGAAACAAACTTAAATTCCTATAGTTGGTTCAACTGAAAACACTTCCCTTTGCTTGTTCCTTCCAGTCTGTAGTTCACTGTGTATCTCTACCACTTCATTGATCAGCAGCACTCTCCAGACATAGGTATTCCTGGGCAGCAATGTGTTAGGAGTGAAAATCCGGAGAATATGCATTGGTAAAAGGTTATAAAATACGCAGTGATATGTGGGCTATCCTCACGGTGGAAGGAAGATAATCTGCTTGTGAGGAATGCGGTTTGTGTCCCCAAAAAGCCAAAGTAAAGGAAATGACTTCTTTCAACCTACTGACTAAATGGTATGTGTTAACTGAAAGGCTTGTTATTCAGTACAGCTTCTGGGTTTGACTCTGGAGTTACTAAAAGTATCTGCACAGTTGAAGTTGCTACCCAACTCGCATAACTCACGCCTAGTGACAGAAGTGACTGTGAAATAGAGGTAGTGTCTCTCCTCCCACCTAACCTAGCTGCTTTGAGTCTCAGCAAGAGCAGAAATGCTTCTTTTCCTTCCTAGTCAAAGGTGGGAGTTACAAAGAAAGAGAAAATCTTGAGAGGACGTCTGTGGTGATACTGCACTGCACAGCAGGGCTGGAGGGATGGCAGACTCCTTGCAGGGCTCTGTCGCTCGAAATGTTCACGTGAAATCACAGAGAGGAGAGGGAGGGAGTCCTGCCCTACCGTGAGCATGTACAAGGGAGGGTGATAACAAAGGCATCTTCAGCACAGTAACGATACTGATGACAGGCAGAGTTTGTGCGCTAGGAAATTTAGCAAGCTGTTTTATGACGCAGTCAAGCTGTTTATTGTTAGATGTAATGCTGCAAATTTGCTCAGTGAAAGGTTGGGTTATCTTTTCGGTTAAACTGCTGTAAATCATTTAACAGAATAATCCCACCAATATCTGTGACGCTCCTCAAGAAGTGGTGTAAGGATAGCTTTGCTTTTCCTAATTATAAGAATACTTCTGAAAGAAGCAAGTTGTTCACCAAATTATGACATCATAATACATTTTTTGCTCTCTCAGTGTTTCACCTGTTTTTAGTGGAAGAAGGATCAGCATTGCCTGTTCTGAAAAATGTCTTATGTTTGGTACGAGGTGCTTCAATAAGAAGAGACCTTTATAAAAAGGTAGCTAATCTGTTTCACTGGGACATTCAAGTGTAGGGTGATTGCTGAACCACAGAATGGCTCAGGTGGGAAGGGACCACTGGAGATGATCTGGTCTGACCCCCCTGCTCAAGCAGGGCCACCTACAGCTGGCTGCTCAGGACCATGTCCTGACAGCTTTTGAATATCTCCAAGGATGGAGACTCCACAACCCCTCTGGGAGACCTGTGCCAGTGCTCGGTCACCCTCACAGTAAAAATGTGTTTCCTGATACTCAGACAGATTATCCTGTGTTTCAGTTTGTGCCCATCGCCTCTGGTCCTGTCACTGGGCACCACTGAGAAGAGCCTGGCTCCATCTTCTTTGCACCCTCCCTTCAGGTATTTATAGACATTAATAAGATTCCCCCTGAGCCTTCACTTCTCCAGGCTGAACAACCCCAGCTCTCTCAGCTTTTCCTCATAGGAGAGGTGCTCCAGTGCCTTAATTATCTTTGTGACCCTACGTTGGACTCTCTCCAGTATGTCCATGTCTCTTTAGTACTGGGGAGCCCAGAAGCGGACATAGCACTCCAGATGTGGCCTCATCAGTGCTGAGTAGAGGGGAAGGATCACCTCCCTCAACCTGCTGGCAGTACTTTGTCTAACGCAGCCCACGATACCATCAGCCTTCTTTGCCACAAGTGCACATTGCTGGCTCATGTTCGACTTTATGTCCACCAAGACCCCCCAGGTCCTTTTCTTCAGAGCTGCTTTCCAGCTGGGTGGCTCCCAGCATATATTGGTGCACAGAGTTGTTTCCTCTTCGGTTGCAGGGCTTTGTACTTCTCTTTTTTGAACTTCGTGGGATTCCTGTCAGCCCATTTCGCCAGCCTGTCGAGGTCCCTCTGGATGGCAGCACGACCTTCTGGCGTCTCAGCCACTCCTCCCAGTTTTGTGTCATTAGCAAACTTACTGAGGGTACACTTTCTCCTTTCATCCAGGTCATTAATGAAGATGTTAAGCAGACTTGGACCCAGTATAGACCCCTGGAGTACACCGCTAGTTACTGGCCTCCAACTGGACTTTGTGCCACTGATCATCGCTCTCTGGGTGCGGCCATTCAGCCAGTTTTTAATCGACCTCACTATCTGCTCTTCAAGGCCATAATTCATTAGCTTCTCTGCGAGGATCTTAAGGGAAACCATATTGATCTGTCGACAGAAAGTATCCTTTTTACACCTTTCCTCTAGTGCTTCCTACTAGTCCGCAAATAATCTGCTCGAACAGTGGCTGCAGTATCGGGAAGTTTAATGTAGGGCTTGGTAGGGATTAGTTGAAGAGTTTCTCCTTCTTCAGGTAGGGACAGTCTACAGACACTGACAAACACTCTTCTTTATGTTATACTACAGTCGTATTTTTGTATTATTCTCCATAATAAAACCTTTCAGTCTCATGATACAACTCTTCAAGCTGGGTATATGCCTGTGACATTCATCTAGCTCTAAACAATGTCCCAGATTTCCGCTACCAGGAGACCAAAAAACCCACCTAAGAACATGTCCTTTACAAAATGGGGCTGATGAAAGTGATCACCAGCTTTGCTATCTCAGATGGATATTATTCAATCTTGTAATTACTGGCAGATCTCTTCAGACCTAAAGTGTCGTGTCAGTCTATTCGTGCCTATTTACATCAGCTGAAGTCTCAACTCAGAAGATTTAATGTAAAAGTGGGAAGCCTCGCAATACCATGAGATAAGATACTACTCTGTGAAAAGCACATCATCTCTACACTAGCTCCGTAAACAAAACAGGGAGATTTGAGTGTGATGAATGAACTGGTGTAAGAAAATGTTCTTTGTCTGATTTTACTGGAACAGCTCTGTGTGGAACAGAGGAAATGAAGCATTCAGGGTTAGAAATGTTTGAGGAAGTGGCATCAATTATAAAACATTCAAAACAACAGGAGATTATTTCAGAGGAAAAAATACTAACAAAGAGGTATACAGATTATTCAAAATACTTCTTTTGGAGGCAGGTCATTTGCTTCTCTATCACGTAAGAATGACTGGCTCTCATTTTACTTCCAACAGCCAGAGGAGGACTGTTTATAATTCCATAAGCAGGCTTAGTCTTCTCAGATCTTGCTCCTTTCCCTCCGCTACACACAGTTTCTCAACAGTCTTATCCCCATATGTCTTTTTGGGGTGCTATACTGTGATGCAGTCGGGTTTATCCCTCTGGATGTCAGCTTTTTTACACAGCAAGCCAACTAATCTTGGTACCTCCTACTTATGTGAATAACATTAGTACACCAAGATGCAGGAAAATCTTCTTCCAAGCAAGGCAGAATTTACTTTACCCAAAGGAATGGAGCAGACATGGGAACCGTCTCATTGCAGGAGGCCTCTCTGCCTGAGATATGCCTTGGGCTTGGCATTGCCTGCCTTCTCTTACGCGGGCTGGTCTCAAAACTTGGCATGGCTGAATATTTTGGGGTTGAAGTTACAGTTTCTTTGACTTTCAGACAATTTCTGTGCTTGACACAGCTGATAACTCCCTTGACCTATTTCTGACCTCATAAGTGCCCTGGCATAATGAGCAGGGTTTATTGATTTAAGGAACACAGCTTTAGTAAACCAAAATCTGCTAAATTTACTGTCATGTTGAAGAAGCAACTCCCTGTGATGGCTCATTGTCCCAGCTGCCTGTGAGATGCATAGCTGAAACTTACTCTATCCCTGAAGCTTTTGCCTCATTTTCCACTTTGGCAAACTATATTACTCAAGAAAAATAACATCAAAATTTAATCACAATGATTTTTAAAAGCTCAGGCCAAATTTTCAGCTGGTGTCAATCACGCCAGCTATCTTGACTTCAAGGGAAATTTGTTAATTTACACAAGCTGATGGTGTAGTCTACATTCCTCGAAAACAAACAGAAAATAAACATTGGCAAAGCTTCTTTAAAAGGACATCTAATTTGGATTCATAACCAGTTACCTCCATAAACTTATACAGCAGAGCGTGTATGATTTCCCATTCCCAGGCTCATTTCCTGGTCAGCAACACAAAATGGTAATGCAGGAAGGAAACAAAACTCTCTTTAAATTGACTGTATTTTTTAAAAATTACTACTATTGAAATAAATATTTCATAAATACCCAGTTGTGCAATGGAACATAACTCTTCCAGCATGAAGATTTCAGGAAACAAAGCAGGAAAGAATTGGATTTGCTGCATGGATGGGACAGAAACTCGAGCCTGCACCACAAAGCAATTTTACTGTCATTCATTTTCTTTGACCGTGAGAGAGGAGCTCTTTTGGCAGCCCTGCAGAGACCCCAGCACACAGCCTATTTATGCGGGCTGAACGCAGAGCCAGAATTTAACCTCAGCACAGGAAAACTAATGACTAATGTAAAAAACCAGCTGTTTAGAGCAGTCTCACACAAACTAATAGATACTTGTTTTTATAGACATAGGGGACTCACGTTGAGTCAGTTCTAGATGATATTTTGCCTGGCCCCAAAAGTGTCCCAGATCCCATGGGAATGTTCTGATTTTTTTCTCTGCATCTAGTGAATATTTATGAGGACTGAACAAGGACCTCTTTAAATTAGTTGTGTGGGTTTTCTCTCTGCTATTATTAGGTGGAATATAGATTACATCCTATGATTATGTATGGCATTGCAAAGCCCAAACCCCTCGTCATTAGCACTGCTTCAGGAACACCCAGAGGGCAAAATATACACACCTCTCATTTTCTGTTCATCAGGATGAAAATCCGATGGCGTAAAGGTTCCAAAGTGAACCTTAATGAAGTAACAATGGTGTCTTTTTTTATTAAATAGGTGCTCGTACATGTTTGTTGGTATAACACAACCTGTACATTTAGGGACAAATTTTCTAAAAAGTCTGATTTCTGGACTACAGGATTAGAAACTACAGGTGAAAACATAATGTCAGAATAAAACAACAGCTAATGCACCTAGTCCTTTGGAAAATCTCTCTCTTGTAGAAGGCAGTAGATGAGATCAAAGGTCTTTTGAAAACCTAGTCATTGTAATACATCCTTCTGGGACAAAAATAGCTACACCAAATCATGAACATACTTAAACTGCAGTAATGAAACCAACAATGTGATAATCATATTTTTTCCCAATCATTTCCATCAGCCTTTCTTGTTTGTACAATTTTTATTGGTAATAGCAAACCAGTATATGTATATCTATGCAGAAAATATTTAGCGGCGGGGAAAGAAGGAGGGTAAGAGAAAACCAGAAAAAAGGAAATTTATCTTATATTGGCAGCATTATTTCTGTATTAAAAGATGTGTGACAATTTTTGCACTTCATATTTTTGTGAATTGCCCACAAACTTATCATGTTTTTCTGTAACTGTGGTTGTTACTCTTTAGAATTCTCCCAGTATTTTGTGAACGATTTTTCATCTTTCTGTTTTTTCCAACCCTTCACTGTATCTTTACTCTGCAACCACCTTTCAAAGAGACAACAGAAAAGGAGAATAGTGAGGAGTCCTGAATGTGGCTCTCGCAGATGGGTTTTATGCAAAATTTTACTTCTGAGCATTGCTTCTCCTGAGTACAGCCTGCAGCTGGGAACCTGTCTCCCCTTTCTCTTTGACTTTTGATTTTTTTCTTAGTCCTTTTCTTCTGTTGTAAGGATTCATGCAACCTAGTACTTGAGGTAGTGTAACACTTCTCTTAAGGATTATTCATTTTCCTCACCTGACTTCAGAAATGTTGCTGATCCTTGGGAATGGATGAGCAGAACCATTTTCTAATCAGACAGTAAATAAAATATGCTAACAATTGGCCTGGCGTTTACCTCTTTGAAATCAAACCATTTGACCACAGTAAAAAAAAAACAGAACTGTCATCTGCTGAGGTGGTTTTCAAAACTCAGTGATTACCTTGTGTGTGGAATACTACACTTCATATAAGCACTATTAACCATCACACTTCACAGAATCGCAAAATGGTTGAGGTTGGAAGGGACCTCTGGAGATCATCTGGTCCAACCTCCCCCTGCTGAAGCAGGGCCACCCAGAGCTGGTTGCCCAGGACCATGTCCAGATGGATTTTGAATATCTCCATGGATGGAGACTCCACCACCTCTGAGGGCAATCTGTGCCACTGCTTGGTCATTTAAGGTAAGCATACAATGGAAAAAAATGTGTGCAGGACACCACCACTTTCAAGAGGGAAAAACATTACAAAACATTCTGAGGTGCTGGTTGGTTTCTGGTGAACCACCCTCAATTACAAGATCTTTCTTTTTTTTTCCTAACTGTACCAAAGTAGGCTGCACCAATCCAAGGATGCCATCCAGCTGACATAACACAAGGTGAAAACAGGGCTTTCAAATCTGAAGACAAAACAAAGATGACATTTATGATGCTTTTACTCAATTTATGACTCAGTTTCTTTATATTTGGGATACGGCCAAAAATTTGACTCAAATATTTTTTATCTTGAAAAATAATCCTGTATTTTTCATAATGTCCTTTGCTATTAACATAATTTCCTTCCCCCTCCATTGTATAATATTTGATTTCTTGTTTCATTTATTATTCAAACTTTCCTAATGCTGCCATAATGAGATGAAAGACCTTCTTTAATATCAAAAATCTACATACACATTAACCCACTGAACTTCCCTGACTCTGATGGTGGTAACCTCTCCAGGAAATTGTCTCATGTTCCTGAGCTATGGCCTCCACACCCTCAAAAAAAAATCTAAGTAAACTGACTTAGATTTCTTTTATTGTTTCTTTTGTTGTTTTTGTTTTTGTTTGGTTGGTTTGTTTGTTTTGTCTTGGTTTTCCCTCAGATGCTTTCCAGCACATCCTTTTAAATAATTCCCAGGATTCTTTCTTCCAAAATTTAGTAAACTGTATAGTTTCAATTTCCTGTGAGTAGACTTGCTGCCACTGAAATTTCTCAGTGGACATATGGAGCAGGATAATATGTTTTCTTTTCCTGACTGCCTTTCCCTTACTGGATTTGAAAAGTGAATAGTTACCTTTTTTACTGACTACTGAGAAGAAAAATAGAAAGCAGTAGAAAGGCTGCAAAATATCCAAAATATCTCTCTTTTTATGTCCCCCCCTTTATTTTTTAGCAGGAGGAACTTGGGGGAATGAATGAATTAAAGCAGTTTACCTAAGGGGTTGCAGTATTTTGAGTCAAATGATGGACTCTGAGTTTGAAGTCTCCTCCAACGTACTAGGAATTTAAAGCAGAAAATCTTGTACTACATTTTCTTGTGGCTGGGCCAGAGAAGGCTTGTGATGAAATTTGCCAGTTGTCCATACTGTTTGCCTGTATGGGAACACTTTTAAAACAACTCTGGCTTGTATTTCCTGGGGCAAAACCCAGCAGAAGTCTGGAGAGCAGATTTCACTTCAAGGTACCTCCGCATACTCTCACTGCTCAGTCCTCCCCCAGCTATCCCATCCATTTTTCTGCTATTACCACAGGACTGATATCAGCCAGACAAAATAGTCCGAGTAAAGGAACAGAGTTATTCTTGAATTTCTGCCTTCTTTGTCATTGTCTGATTCTACAGCATGCCCTGGAAAGACAAATGGGATTTATAGGAAGCCTGAGCTTAGACTTTTAGACTGCCAAAAAGACAATGCAGTTGCAAACAGGCTGCTGGGTACAGTGCAGATGAAGCCTATTGATGTATGTCAGAGTGTGAATATAGGGCACTTAGGGCTTCATTTCATTTTGGATAGGTTGAGGCTTGTTGAATCATAATAACTTTTGTAATTGCAACGTTACTTCAGATTGCAAGTTGAGTTTGGTTCATGATGCTGATCCTCTTCTCACAAGCAATACTTGAAACCGGTAGTTTTCATTTGTCTGTTCTTGCAAATTTTATCCTTTTGGTTGTTGACAACTGGCAGTTGACTTAAAATTTTCCTTCCCGGAGTCATGTGAATTTGGAAAATTCAGAGTTCATTTAAGGAAAAAAGCTGTGACAAGAAGACATTATAATAAAAATCTGCCTTTTTGGATATGTATAAAGGATAAAAATCTAACAGATCTTAAAGATCAGTCTACCCATTGAGGATCTAATTTTTCTTTTCTTACACTGAAGTGTTTCGACAGAGTACTGATTTTCACAGGAGAGAGCAGGATAAATTAGGTCCTAGAAATTCAGCTAGAGATTCCTCCTTTATCACAAGTGTTTGTATTCATTACTCAGAATATGGCTATGATGATTTATTGGGTTGCCTTGTCTTTTTCATATTGGTGATGAAAATGCCTGTCGGAAAACCCCCGACACGTCACATTAGTGAGAGAAGCCTTGTGGAAACCCAGGTGTAGCAGAGCTGAAGTGCACTCTACACATTTTAAGCAATCAGACAACCCACAGAACGCTCACAATCTAGGATTCAAAAATAAAGTAGCCATGTTAAAAAAAGAAATAGCTATGGAACTTTCTAATAGCTCTTAGGATCCCTTGCAAAAATCCCTTTCAATTTGGTTTTAAAGTACAGACAAGTGAACTTTTCCAACATTTTTCATGCATGTATATATTTGAATAATTGTTCATCTCTTAGGGACAAAACTTGTCCTGCTTGAGAAACAACTAGCAGCTCATGATCAATTTTGAAATAGAATTTACTTCTTTTCCTTTCCATTACTGACTGTATTCCTATGCCAACATTTGCTTTTTCTAAAATATCATCACCCAGAGCCTTTTGTCCACATCTCATTGTTTATCACCCTCAATATTTGGAGGCTCCTGAAGGGATAGTTTATATTGCATATGATTATTTCTGTCCCCATAGGCAGTGTTTCCTTTTTATTTGGATGTATAAGCAATCCAATTTAATTTTGGTTTTGTTGTTGCCAGGCTCAGTGAAAACAGAATCAAAACTACAAAGTTTGTATATACGGCAAAAATAGCCTTATTAATATGTGAGGTAAAAGCAAACAGGCATATTTGAATGTAGGCAAAATCATTTGTCAATACAGCAAGATGAATCTCTAATGTTTGAGGGGAAAAAAAAGTATGGTTGCCTTTATAATAAACTCTATAAATATATTTTGTACAGAACAAAAAGAAATCTACAGTTGATGTATAAACTACTGGATGCTATTGAAAAAAAAAAGTTATTGAAATCAAAATAACAGTTTGATTGAAACTTGTCTGAGCAAAGTTTTGTGGGCTAAACCAATACATTTATATTGATGTATTTGAACTACTAATAGCTCAGTATATTTCTCCCAGTCTTACCGAAAAAGAGATTCATGGTTCTGGCACGATTCGAATTACCTTCAATAACTTTAAAAGTAATACCTTTAAAGATACTTGGACAGCAATAAGTACACCCATCAGGTGTGTCATTTGAAGACACATCTTCTCTTATATTAGCGTAACTCTCACTGTTAGAAAAGACATCCTACACTGGTGGTGAATAAAAAGGCTATCAATCACTGGTATTCACTAGTCCCTTCTGTCAAATCAGTTGGAGTTTATCAACATCTGAGCTTTTAGACTGTTGGGCACCCTGCAGACCAGAAGGTCCCTTGGCCCAGGGGACTGCGGGGGCTCCCTGGGGTGGCAGGACAGCTAGGGTGGAAACCCAACCAGGAGCAGAGCAGCTGGGAGGGCACAGGGGCAGCCCCAGCCCTAGGCATCGGGCACCTGCCTGGGCATGGGATGGACGGAGGCCAGGCTGGGACATGGTCCTGCTCATGGCCAGACAAGTCAGGGCTGTGGAGAGCTGGAGACTGACCCTACTGTATGACTTCTCATCGGGCGTCATCAGGTAGGGCATGGTGACAGTGCGGTTACAAAACTTCTTTCCCCGTGCCAGATTTTATCCTGCATGATCAGAGCACAGATGCAATGGTCTCAAAGCTGCCTACAAAAAGATCACAGCTGTGTGATGGTGCCCTAAAGGCCATGGTAAGATGGAGGACTATGAAAAGGTGACAAGCTGATGGGTAGCTGCAGCAGTTTCAAAATGCATCAGTTTTAAATCTGAATTAATTTTTTTTTTCCTTCACAAGAATTTTTTTATTGAAGATTACTCAGTAAAAAAGAGTGCAGTGCCTTTGGAGATGGACTTTTCCCATTCTGTCCGCTATAACTTCTATAGAATGTCATTTTACAGCAAAGTTCCTTGAAAAGTCTTTTTCTTCTGAAACTGAACCAAGTATGTTATTAAAATTTACTTATGCATCATGTAAGATTAAAAAAATAGTTCCATATATAAAGCTACACTTCTTTCCTTCCTTTCTCTCTTCTTTATTCTGTCTACACTCTAGCCTCATATGACTTATGACAGTAAAAATAGGGAGGATACATATTATGACAAAAATTAGGTAGTCCTGTTTTGCAGAATGCATTATGCAATGAGAGATGCAATTACTTATCGGAATGTAAAAATGTGAAGTATTACAGCAAGTTGTTCCTCAGGATAGCCAGTTACTGTCAATGTCATGTTCAGCTAGCAGAAGAGGTTCTAATATTTTAAATGTTCATTGAGTCCTCATTCAATGTAAATTTTTTCTTCTTAGTAAAGTTCCTCAAAAAATTATTTTATTCTTTATGTTCTGGTCTTCAAAACAAAATAAAACAAACTTCTCTAATCCTGATGAAACTTCCATAAAAGGAGCTAAGAAATGACACTAAAGTAAACAGACTCTTTAGTACTTTATCTATAACATACCCTATACAGATCTAAGGTTGGAGAGTGTCCATTAAGCAGGCATCCAGTTGTGTTCAGCTCTATTGCTCTGCAATTCCTAACAAGGCAGCTACTGAAAAATCATTGACATTCCTGTCAGATCCATAGCCCTCTACAGACATGGGGCTGTACACTAAGCGTTTAACATGATCTGCTGGAAAGAAGAGTCAATAATATTGTCACACACAATCATTTTGTTATAGTAGGATTGGCTATGACCCATGAAACACATAATTAAGAATGATTTTTCATGAGTAAACCTCTGTCCACTCTAGCAAATAAGAAGCATACTTACTGATTCTTGTGTTCAGTGCCCGTTTCAGAGAACTTTAGGAGACAAATGCCAAGCATGCAATACCTGTTAGTAAGCCCTGTTTGTGATGATACAAGTTTATTTAGAAGTCATGAACAGGCTTCTTATTTAATGGACAAGGTCTTTGGGAATCAGTTAATAGTACAGCAGTTACTGCATTTAGTTCAAATATTTTTGAGTAGTCCAGAATGGCAGTCACATTACTAAATTGGGCCTTTAAGCAGTGACATTAATACTTGGGGTGGGGGCGTTTGTGGGGAGTTGATTCCCCCAAGAGGTTTTAGTGATGAATTAAAGAGAGAGGCTGATCCTTGCTTTTGATCAAGACCCTGACACCAACTTAAACTCAAGGGAAGATATAGAATCTTAAATTTTCTAAAGGAAATGTCTAAAACATCCTTGTGTTATCAACACTATTTTCAGCATAGATCCAAAATGTAAGCCTGTAGAAGCTACTATGAAGAAATTTAACTCTATCCCAGCCAAAACCAGTACATTCTCCACCCCTTATTCCATACCATTTACGTCATGCTCAGGTCTCATGCTATCCAATACATCCTCATTAACTGCCATCCCCCTTCCCATGCTTTGATATATATACAGATATCGTTCCCTTAGTCTATGGACCATCACTGTGAAATATCTGTAAAATGTCCATAAATGTTCATTGAGGGTTTTTTCAGTCCATGACTTTGGGCTCCATCTGTTACGGTGGTCACTCAGGACAGCAGAGGTGATGTGCTGCGTTGAGTTATTGAGCATCAAAGCCAGCTCAGGTGGGGTCACTGCTGCACTTCCACTGCTTCTTGTGAGGTTCAGCCTCCACTGATGCCTACTGCATTCTGGGCACCTGAGAAGGATGCACTACACTAAAATTTCACAAAAACAAAATTCCTGCACAGGAGGCTGTAGAACTTGACCACAACAATAAATATCTTCTATATCCATGCAAAAATGACAAATATTTATGCTTAATCTCTTAGACCTCTTTTTCACACTTGATTATAGAGTTTATTATAGAAGAATGCTGGTTTTCCAAAATAAATTGTTTAGTCAATGTGTTATGATAGTTTGAGTTTTTATAAAAGGAATGTGCACAAAGGGCATATCTACATTAGTCATAGAGAGCAGAGAAGAGTTATTTTTGGTATGAATTTCCCTTACATTTACACTTGGAGTTTTTCTGTGTACAGTGAAGTGCTCTGAAGATGCACCCTCTGATGGAACCAAGGTTGAAACCATGCACCTAGGTGCTTTCTAGAATGCCCCACTTGCCATGTGTACATAAAATTTTTCAGGGATTTTCTCATTATTGACATATGGTGTGAACTAGAATTGGCAAATGACATAAACTTCCTTGATGGTAAAAATGTGGTGCACGCATTTGGTCCTGAAACCATAACAGATCACAAGAAATCAAACCTGCTGTCTTGCACCATTTGGAAATGGAGACATACCTGAAGAGTACCAATGGGGAATTCCTCTTCTGTCATTCATCACTTCCTATGTGCATCCATTTCCTCCCTTGAAGATTTTTCAATAAAGTTACATGTCCAATGTTCAATTGATCATGTGCTACTGGTAAAAATCTCCGTCATATTGGGTTGCTATACTACAACCAAATGACTTGCAATCAATCACTTGCAAAGATAAAGTCAATTCCTGCATGAAATTAGCAACCGACACTGACCCCAAGCAAGACAGAAGTAAAATTCAAGATCAAAAGCAAATATACGCATTGTATTTGAGTGGGTAATATAAATTGTATTTGAGTGGGCAATTCTTTCTAACCTGGTAAAAGAGGACCAGGCCTCAGTTTCCCATTTCTGCCTCTTTGCAAAGGATTACAGAAGTCCAGGAAAATCAACCTCAGGCATAAAGGTTTTAGGATTTGGAAATCTCCAGCTATTGTGAACTCCACTACACGTGAAGCAATGAAGAATACAGAAAGTACATTGTACTCATCCTCTTCTTCCTCTACTCATAGCAGTATTTCCAGTCAGGTTTATAGAACCTTGTACATATATGTTTGTCTATAAATCCAAGACAACTTTCCCCTGGAAAGGCACTTCCAAAGCACACCAAAACAAAAAAACTGCAAGAAACTCCACTTCTCTCTCTGAAGAGAATGAAAGAACAAATGACACAAACCAGATGTTAATCATAGCAGATGCTGATTGTATCCCTTAATGCACAACTGGAAGATACTCGGATACAATGGGTGGGGCATCATTATAGAACCTGTTTGAAACAGAACAGAAATAAAAGAATTAATCAGATATAGTTCACATTTCGTGGATGCACACAGATGACTGAGGAGAATTGTTTCTTTTGTGGGTTTTGCGCAATTTTGTTCAGAAACCACACTTGAATGCTAACCATCATTGTTTGTGGCTCACACTTTGCCATGTAATTTTTAATAGCCTCTGCTCTTGTTTTGTCAACAGCTTCATTTAGTAGCTGCCTCATTACTTTTCAAATTACAGGAGAAAGTAATTCAATTTAATGAAAGCTACTAGCACTTTGAAGTCAATATTGATGTAAAGCTGCAGGGAAAAGGTAGCTAAATTTAATAAAAGCAGCAGTTTCTAAATTAAGCTCTGTGGCATCTATACTTTTAAATTGTATTATGCTTATTGTAGATGTAAAATCAAAAATTATTTTCAAGTACACACCTGGATGCCAGCTCTGGAATAGAAAAATGCTGAAGAAGGCACAGCAGTGCTGGTTTTTCTGGGTGAAGATTCTAGATGGGACTTAGTTCATCTGTAAAACTCATATTTTATAATAATATAATTGCTAGTACAAAAGGCCAAAGTTGCCTCCAGGTGAAATTCACCCCTGTTTAGACACCAGACGTAAAGACTGTGTTGCTTGCATTACTGGATTTAATAAGCAATACAATCATCTGTAGTTCTTTTATTGTCCCTTGAACAAAGGTGAGGAGCGTTAACAGAATTCACTTCATTGCAGTTATTGAACATTTTGATTAGAGAGGACAATCAAACGGTGAAACTTTGCCTTTTGCCCTTTTTATAATAATGAAATATATACTAAACCATCATTGAAGTCTTATTCATTCCATTAGAGGAATGAAATGACTCTTATACAAAACTCCCCTCATGAATCTACTTTGCACATTCACACGCTGTGGCTAAGGTTAAAAGATATAACAAATATTATGATTCAATGCCCAACACTGACAATTTTTCAAAAGAAATCTTCCACACCATTTTATGTATTTTTTTGACTATAAGCAAACAGATTCTAGGGTAGGAAAGAAAAGTTAAAAGAAATGTATTTTTAAAACCCTATTTATATAAGTGCTCTCTGTGAGACTTACATTACTCTGCATATATTTCAGGATGAATCCTTACCTAGGGACTTCTTGCATGCCTGTTTATATGCTTTTATATATATTTTAAAAAAAAAAAGATAAACCAGGTTTTTATTTCACGACATTTTTTCTTATTTGTGGATGGGAGACAGAGGAAGGAATCCTTTGGCTTTTGTCATTATTTCATCTGCCTGTTTCTGATATTTTTACACCATCTGTTCCTTGGGAGACTGCCTTGGCCTCTTATTTTGTACTGCTGGTAAAGACTGGTAAGTTCTGTTCTTAAACCACAGCAGTTGTTTTCTTTTCTGTATTCTCTTAGGAAGATTTATTTTATATTTTAAATGAATGTGTTGCAGAATCAATTTATCTTTAGATTTGTGCATGAAATTTGCCCTTATCTACAAGTATGTGAGCATCCAAAGCCACTTACATTGTGCTATCAGTTCTTAGGTGGGACTGAAGTGTTTCTTTGGTTATAAACTAGTTTGGCACAGTGATGAATGTTGACATAATTCTAAACAACCAGTTCCTTTTGTGTATCTACACCCTCATACACATTCTCTATACAGATGGATAATAACATTGACTTAAATTTCATTCTTAATTAATTTTATGTGAGGAATATTTATATTACAAACTGTTCACAGTTTTGACCATATAAGAAAAAAACCCAAACCAGTATGTACTGCAATTAAAAAGAATGCATTTAAAAATCGGATGTATGATGTGGATGTTGTTATTTTCGTATTAGAATTGTCTCCACATACACGTGATGGAGAAATAATTCAGAGAACTGTAATTAATTCTGAACTTTTTTTTTACAAGTTCTGGTTTCTCTTTTAATTTCCTCAAAATAATTTTTTATTATTTTGGGCATAAAATAATTTTAGAAACTCTACGCTTATATCATAAGCTGTACTTTTCATATTATGTTTGAAAATATGCTCAGTAACCCCAGTGAGAGGAATACTTATTATGTCTGTTAAGACTTTTGCAATCAGTTAGCTAAATGGCAATTTATTCATGTAGTTGGCTTGAGAACGCTAATCATTTGATTTAGCATTACAATTCCAAACATATACAATTTCTGTTGTCCAAAAAGACATATTAGGCTGTACCATTTTATTTCTTTAGATACTCAGAACAAGAACGTGAAAAAAACTTAGCCTGGCAAAATCTAGATGCATTGAAGAATGCTGTACATCCATATATCCAACTGCACAGGCAAATCAGTACCAACTGCACATGGACTTTCTTAGAACACCTGTAGTGACACATGAATATGAAACTTGGCACGAGCGATGCAAGATGCTCCCTTTGAAAGTCTGTCCTATGTACATATACTGTACATTTAATTTGTGACTTTATTAGGAGGTTGTTGCAGTCAAAATACCCAGCGTTGGAGGCTTCCTTCCTCTCAGTATCTGAACAAGGAAGGTGAAGCTAGCTCAGATACATATAGGTAAGATGCAGAATTACATTTGAATTGCAATAGAGATTTAAGCAAAAGGGCTTAACAGGTTTATTTAATGTTTTAAGTCTCCTTTAAAATTGTCCATTACCAATTTCCTCTGACAGAATGCAGGTGTTTTGCCCTGTACCTTTTCCTACACATTTATTTCTGAACTCAGACCTTGCTGTCTGGCTGCCAGGGAAAGGCAATCATTATGCCAAGCAAATCCTCTCTTTCCTTGTGCATTGAGCAAATCTGTGACAGACGAATGCTTCAGGACATCTGTATTAAAGTTGTGATGAGCCAGAGCAGGAAAGACTGGATAAATGTTCAAACAGGTCCAAAAGATTCATTTGCTCAAGTACAAGCAGGTATGAGATTTGGATTTTACCTTTCTAAGCAGTTATTTTAACACATCAAAATAAGATGAATCTAATATAACTGATAATAACATGGACAAGGATCAAAGAACGAGTCCTGAAACAAATCCGCTAATTTTCTATCCATGGAACATGATCCAAATTAATGATTAATGAATTATCCAATTAATTTCCTCTAGAATAGGAAAGTGGATATCTCCAGTGACCCTGACTGCTATTGGCAAGTTCAGGAGAAAAATTCCTTGAGAGAAGGCTGGAGAATAAGAGCATCCAGAGCTTACACATGGAGAGGCTAAACCTGCTGGCTGGCTTTCCTGATTTTGATACTCAAGAATAGATTTATTTACTGTTCATAGTGTAACTGTTTCTCCAAATTTGATTTTGAAGAAGATACACAGAAACCTAGTAGTTTCCCCTGGATCCCAGTCTCCCCAGTTCCTAGCACCTGGACATACAAGTCCCCCAGGCTGCAGCCCCACTCCAGTTGCTGCTCCTCTCAGACCTCCTCACACATACATGCTCACACTTCTGGAGTGCTGTGTCCAGTTCTGGGCTCCCCAGTTCCAGACAAGGAACTACTGGAGAGGGTCCAGTGGAGGGCAACGAAGATGGTGAGGGGAGTGGAGCACCTCCGTGATGAGGAAAGGCTGAGGGAACTGGGTCTGTTCAGCCTGGAGAAGAGAAGACTGAGAGGGGATCTCATCAATGCTTAGAAATACCGTAAGGGTGGGTGTCAGGAGGATGAGGTCAGACTCTTTTCAGCGGTGCCCAGCAGCAGGTTAAGGTGGAACAGGCACAAGCTGAAACTCAGGAAGATTCATCTGAACATGAGGAAGAACTTCGGTACTTGGAGGGTGGCAGAGCCCTGGCACAGGCTAACCAGAGAGGTTGTGGAGTCTCCTTCTCTGGAGATATTCAAAACCCGCCTGGCCGGGATTGTGCAACTTGCTGTAGGTGACCCTGCTTTGGCAGGGGGGTTGGACTGGGTGATCTCCAGAGATCCCATCCAACCCCAACCTATCTGTTACTCTACAATACACACACAACCCCTCTCACGCTTACTGTGGATCCCTCCAGTAACTGGCCTTAGACACCCACTCTACCCAGTAGCCAGCCTTGGATTCCCTGTTCTTTAGTTGCACACACACACACATGGGTCTCTCAGTTGACCCCCAGACCCACAGTCTCTCCAGCAGCTGCCTTGGACTTCCTAGCCCCTCCAGTAGTGCTTCAGCCTGGCTCCCAAGTCTCCTCTCCTACTTGCCAGCTAGTCCAGCGTGTCTTGCTGCACACCAACATATGTACCCGGTCTGTCCGGTTACTGGCACCTCAGACACACGGGCCCGAACCACCTTGATCTCTCCCTTTTCCCACCTTCAGTTCCTCCCCTAACTGTCCCATAATAAGCCTTGTGAAATCCCAAAATACTCTTCCTGGCATCTCATAAAATATTCCGCACCCCTCTAGGTCTCTCACACCCCCCCCCAGTCACAGGGTGCCCTGTAGAGCTTTTTGGTTGACCACTGGTGCTGGGTGTCCCCCTGGCCCATGGGGCTGAGGGTCCCCTGGGACAGCCATCCTGTGTTCCCCCCCCCTGCCTCTGGGGTCCTCTGTGTGTGCAGAGGTAGACCTTTAATCACATAACCTAACTCCGGTTATTTTAAATTAAAATTAGTATAAATTAAATTAGTATAAATTTAAAAATCAGCATTAATTAGTATAAATTAAAATAATATAAATTAAAATCCACTTAATTCAGAATTCATTGCTACAGAATATCATCTGCTGTCTGAACTGGCTTCAGACACAACACGATTTGGACACACAACGGAGACTAAACCAGAGACCAATCTCAGCCACTTGTCGGTTTTTTCTAGTATACTTAGCCCATACCTTTAACAGCCTCCAGAAGAAGAAGAACTGTTCGTCTGGGTATTTTTCCTCTTACTCTTTCTTTTCTTCTTCTTTTCTTCAGCTAGCAGAACACAATGTCCATGTGCTGCTCATCATGTATATACATATAGGAAACATATCCCATAAAATCAATAACTTCAAAAGTTTAAAAAACCAAATAATTTGCTATTTTTTTTATTAAATGAGACTTAGCTTTAGGAATTGATTCAGCTGTATGTCTGTGCTTAAAGTGGAAAGACACAATAGAAAGCAAAAAAGAAGGAACTGATCAGTGACTACACAATGAAAAATTGCTTGATGCTCCTAAATCTGAGTTTCCTCAAAATGCCCCATATATTACTTTGTGTGTAATACATTTAAAAATATTTAACAAGTATTATTCACTAAAGTATTTTAATAATCATACCTGAGTATATCAGTAACGCTACTTGTCTTTTTTTGTGTGACAACTTTGAGACTAAGAGACCTCAAAATTTTTTGTGAATTAGGTTATTAGCAAAGTGTTCGTACTAAAGTGTGACACAGGAGGAAAGTAGTGCAATTAGGAGTAGAACCACCTTTCCTGAATCTCAGCCTATTATGCTGTTCTCCAAAGCTTGGCTAGTTTTACATGCTAGTATGAGGCTTGATATCTCTTGCTAGTCACATTTGATTGAGTGTCGTATCGCTCACCTAGCGATTTCAAGGACCAGAAAAGTGGCATGGTAGTGAAAGGTTTTCTGTCAACCTACCCTTTTTCTGTATTTAATCTAGCTGAAAATATATTAAATTCTTTTTAAATTTTTATTTTTAACTAATAACCCTAGTGCATTTTGTTAAGACTTTTAAAGAATTTTTTGTTTATTCTTTAATTTTTTTTTTATCTCAAGCATAACGTACCTTCTGTCACTTTTGTAATACCTTAGATACCATTGCTGCTATAGAGTTAAAGCAACATAGCTGATTAGTTTCATGTGGATTTGCTTATTTAATCCCCCATGGAAGGTGTGGCACAGGTACATAATTGAGAGAGAGACACAAATTCCTCCCACTTCCTTGCTTGATCCGGCAGCAGAATAGTTCAGGCAGAAATTTTCCTGGATGGGTGATGTGCCGAATGTTTCCCCTCTTCAGAAGAGTGCATTGGCAAATCTTGGCTTACTCTACACAAATATGTTCCTGCTTGTTTTAATTCATGGAAATATCTCAGTTTTTCATAAAAAGAGGTTTGATGTGTTCTCTAAGACGGTGCTCTAGACTCTACCCAGTATGTGACTGATAAGATTTCTTTCTGGATTTTACAGGTAAACATAGCAGTTGGAGATTGTTCTCCACTATGCTTTCAGAGGATAGTTATATACTCCATTTTCCTCAGTCTGCCTTCAAGATCCCTTCCCCCAAAATATTGTCTTTTTAAAATCTACCTCATTAGAGACATTCTGTTTATGCCCCAGTGCCACAAACGGACTTTTCTGGCATAAAGGGGAGTTGCATTTAATTCTGGTGGAAGGAACTGGAAGATTTGAGAGGCAGGTAGGACAGGGATAAAAAATTCCCAAAGCTGGCATGTCACTGTCAAAGACTGAGCATGTAATGCCACCTGGAATTACTCAGGAGTGTTAAGGTATAAGCCTTAACCTCGTGCATTTATTCTCACACTAACAGAGGTGTCAGTTACTGGGCCATGCTAGGAAGCACCCTGCATGAGAATTCAGTACATTTCAGGACTAGAATACTCAATACTATTTCCTGAATTTCAAAACAAAAGTAGCACTCTTTGTTAATTCTTTCTTATTTATTTTTACACATCCTGATGGAAGCCTTTTCATAAGCAACAGCAGAATCAAAAGCCAGTAAAATGTAAAAGGGCTTCATCAGTGAATCAAGCAGCATTGCTGTACAATGGAGCATTAAAAAACTGTCCTTTGACCCTTCTATTCAACAAGATCTTCATTGATAGAAGGACAGTTAGTCTGCATGATATTTAAAATAATTAGAACTTTTACTGTTTTCAGAAGGACTTTACTCTCAGCCGATCAGGTTTGGGGATTAGCCAACTTAGAACAACGGCAAAATGCTTCTGCTTTTCACATCTGTACCTGCAGGGAGAATAAATGGTTGTGACATTTGACGCTGCTGTTTGGCTTCTTCAGTCATCTGGCAAATCCCCTTATAAACTGAGTTGATACGGTGGCTTGTCTATCCCATTGTCTGTGTTTTTCCATTCAGGATCTCCTCTAATTTATGACACTATTTAATAATCAGTCTCTATCATGAACAATAATCTTACTATGTGCTGCCAACTGTACACAAGGTCTTATGCAAGCTGTGTGCTGTTATTTCTACACAAGTAGATGCCTTCCATTAGTCATTCTATTCCTGTTTGGGGAATAATCGTCAATAGTGAAAACTTGCAGAAGACTACCAAAGGCTTTAACTGCTTAATTTCTTGATCACTTTATCCAGCCAGATATGTGAAAGCATTTAACAGTATGCAAAAATGCTGGATTAAACCAGTGTACTCCATCAGGTTCAGGTAGGCAGGACGCATTATGTCACCAAGGATTTTTCACTTATGCTTAAAGTGTTTAGCACCTCCAACTTAGGAAAACAGGGTCAAACACAGCACTTATACAATTTAAAGAAGTTGCAAAAGTCAGTAAAGTTATGATAGTTTACACGCTTTGAATATGTTGCCTAATTTGTCTCATTAGGAGGATCAGGGCATATCTACATCTGTGGTGCTTCCTACGGTATTGGGCCTCTAGTTTTACTAACTTGGGATCAAATATTGTACAAGATGCTGGACTCAGGTTTCAAATAATTTTCAAGTAAACATTGATCAAAAAAACCCCCAAGTTAGGAACTAAGCCAAAGTTAGGAACTGAATGATAGTTGTTAAAAAAGATACATATGCTTTCTTGAGAAAAATGTTTGTTGTGTTTGATGATTGCAGATTGTTTCCATGTCCAGACCTGTCCAGCTGGATTTGAGGAGCTGGAAGAAGCAGAGCATTCACTATCTTCATTAAGAAAGCCGTGAAACAGCAACTGTATCATTCTGTTTGTCCTTATGTTGTGAAGAACTACCTCATGTCTGATGTCTTAGGGACAAACCTTATAATAATTATGTATTGCATGTAATTAAACTGATCCAAACGTAGGTATCTATATGTAGACTTCTACATACATGCCAGGTCCCATCACAGTCAATACAGAACTCATCAATATGTTTGAGCAATAAATTGCAAAAGCAATTTAGTTCACCCCAAGTGCACACCTACTTTTAATCATTCGCTTTTTGTGACACTTGTGATACCTTGAGCTTCCTGGGCATCCTACCAGGAGGTAGAGGGTGTTCCGTAACTCCTGTGTCTGATCTGCCACTATGACCACTATTATATTGTTACAAACTATGTGAATTACAGAAGTATTGTGTGCTATTATATACCAAAGGGTATATGCTACTAAAAGTCTGTACTGTTTTTCCTGATGTAGCTACTGTGGGGCCAGGTCATGGGCTCTAGCATTGCTGTTTAGATACTGCTTTTTTAGATACTGCCTTGGCAAAATTTTGGGAACAGCATTGTCCAGAGATTATTCCCAATGAGTGGTGAGAGTAAGTCTGCCCTATCTTTTGAGAGGAAAGACAGACAGATTTAGAAAACATAAGAAACTATTGGTACTCAGGCTGTGTTGTGCAACATGCCCCCGGTGCTAGAGGATTCACCCTGGGTCCATGTTTAGTTTAATAATAAAAATGTTGCATTTCTGTCTCATCTCTCTGAAGTCAGATTCAGGTGTTCATTGGGGATGATCTAATCTTATCCTATCATCTTCTTCTAGCTGTTTCAGGCTATTAAATGTAAAGCATTGAATTGACACGGAGGAAAAACATGTTTGTAAGGGCAGGATCCTTGTAATATCTCAGCGTATCTATATTGCTCCCAGACGAAGGACCAGTCACCTACTAGAGGATTTTGGAATAAAATTTTAACCATGTTTAATGAAAACCATTAATGCCCTTAAAGAAAATTCAGTACTAGTCTGTACTATTCTCAGCTTTCGTAGGAAAACCTGCCTGGAGCTTTTAAGTGTGTTAGGTTTTCTGAACTGACCTAAACAAACATAATAGGGTAAGTCTCTAGCTTTATGTACCTGAAGATTTTTTTTTTTTTTAAATATCAAAGCCAGGATGTTAATGTCCCAGTTTAGTGTCTTCTGGTTTTGAAAGATTGAACATAAGCAAGTTTCCTCTAAGCCTTCCTTATGCTTTCTTTCCCTGATGGAGTCATTACTATACATAATGTAAAGAACTTACCTGGAGCTTTTGCAAAGATGTAATTCTACACAGTCTCTGTTGAATTTGCATTTAACAACTCATCTTAACCTAGTTAAGACGTGGTGCAATGACATGTGCTTTATTTCAGATATTCTGTCACTTAGCTATTTCTAAAGACGGGACCTATTGCTAATGCACCTAGAGCTCTCTGAAGACAGTCTAGGATTAATTAATGAAGACAGTCTAGGATAATATCAACAAAACTCCCCACTGGATTATAATTTTTCTAAACCAGAAATCTGGCTAGGGACACTAGAGTATGTTTTTCCCTGAAATCACTTTAGTCTTACTGTTTGTAAACAAGACATTCAAGCGTTTGGACCGAGGACTTCTATCAACCCCTGCTCCACCCTTCACACACTATTTCTCACCAATTATTATACAATGAAAATTTTAGCTAAAAATATGATAAACATAACATGAGTTGTATATTAGTCATTTAGTAGTTGACTTGTGTCGTATTGCCTTAGATTAACCTTCACAGCCTTCATTGATTAACCATACAGATCAACAACGTGAAGCGGCTTTTCTGTTACCATTTTATAGGCATGGCATTCAGGGTGTTGTACTGTACTTCCAGGAGAAAATCCAGTTGGCATTTGGGAATATTTCGTAGCTTTTTCAGAGAAGCTGGCTTTCAGCAAACCTACAGTAACCTCTTTTAGGGACCATTACCTTTCTCCCAATAAACTGAATGGGATATTTGCCAATCGTGTTTAAGTAGGTATAAGGAAATATTACAATTCCTAGTAATTAATTGAAATGTGTCCTGGATCTAGGTAATTTTGCAAGACAATAGGAATTCAGCTGCAAGACAGCTAAACTCTCCAAAAAATGTAGACGTCGTGAATGCAATTCTAGGGTTACAAATAGATCGCATCTAATTACTAATTCACTGAGTTAGGTGTATTACTGTCTGGAGCTGATCTGTGAAAAAAGTTTCTCTGCTGGAAGCTTTGTTTTGTAACCTGTGATGCAGTGCCAGGCCTTGGCACAGGAGTGTGATCCTGATGCAGGCATGCTGATGTGTTTGTATACCTATGAGAGCAGATAGTCCCAGAAGGAGACAGCTCCAACTCTGTGAATACATTTTAATAAGGGTTTATTTCATATTAACTCTGGTCAGTGATTTCAGCAATGAGAAGTATGTGTGTACTTCAGTGTTCATTCTTGATTGTTTTGTTTAAATTTTTAAAAAATAAACGTTTGGTGAACTTTATGTATCTTCTACCTAAAGCAGGCAGATATAAATATACTTGTCTCTGGTTTGTAAATAAAAAGGTAAACTATATGAAAGAAACAGAGAAATGATCTAAGGCTGAGTGTCACAGTCCGTTTTACATCACTTCAGAGATTGTCTTTGGAAAGAAATAAGAGATTCTATGTATTATATATTCTATTTCCATTTCCTTTAAGTATTAATTAATATTCATTACATATCAGGAAATGTCACTAAGAAAAGAAGTATTACTGCTGTAAGGAGTTGCTAAGGACTGGTTTCTTGAAAGTATTTGTATGACTAGTTCTTAGGTAAGTGTTTAATATTTATTGTGTCGGTTGGTATCAGGCACCATGTGTAGGGATTAGATCTCTAAACATCACAGAGGTTGAAGGCCTTTTCCAATTTATCTCAGCAAGTTTATTGCAGCCCCTGGACAAGTATTTTATTCCTAGTATAAGAGTTAATCACTAGAACTGCTTTACACACCACATACTAAAAAACAGTTGCAAGTAAAAAAATCACATGCCCCTCTAGAGCATATGTTGTGTACGTACACCGTACTTTCTCATCGATACTTTGAGAGGATCATTCTCAAATAGCTTTCCATTCAATTTAAATATTTTTCTTACAGTCCAGGACTTGTCCCAGAAAAATACTGCCAGAATGATTTTCTGGTGTCAATAAATTAATGATAATTTGCCAGGACACACAAGAAATTTCATTTTGCTGGGACCATTTAGGAGTAGCATTTGTAATGTGCTGTGTATGTAGCAATTAGGAACCCTGAGGCTACTGAGGGGAAAAAAAACAACAACCCAACCCTGAAAACGGAAAAAAAAAGGACTTGCTTAGAGAGAACTTTGTGCACACAGTAAGAACAGAGGGAGCTGAAGCAAAAACATTCCCTAAGCTGCAGAGACCAACTCTGAGTAGCTTGACACCCAACCAAAGCTCTTTCAGCATGGTATTAATTAGCAACTCACTTAAGTAACAATGTACATGCTAGAAGCATTACATCATCTGAACTTGTCACTGGCTGTTGAGCAAATAGCTGTGAGGACCGTATACTATTGCATTACAATTTCTTTGAGTCCTTTCATAAAATCCCAGGCACGGATTTAACAGGGAAGCTAATGGGTTTTACCCCCTTCTCCCCCTCCATCCTACCTCCTCTCCTCATTAGGAGCACTGTTCCAGCATACATTGACTGTTAGGTGATGAGGGAAGTGGCGGCATCTAACTCTGCATACAAATACCAAATTCTTTCCCATTTTCCTTGAAGCTAATAAAAGGCTCCCAATGAAGCAAATCGGAGTTACGTAAGAATCTTACATTCTGAAAGAGCAATTATTCTAGACAATGAGCAATCATAAAATTACCAGTTCAGTGTTTGTGCACATACTTGCCTTTAAGCAAGGGCATAAATACATTTCATTTTATAATCCATTTAAGCATGTACTTTACTTTTAAGACACCAGACTTCAACATAACCTTTGGGCTCAAAAATACTTTGCTGACAGGGTGCCACAAAGGACATTAATGAATTTGTCTCCTGTAGACTTTCAAAAAAGACATCCTGCTTCAGAGAAGATCTATTGAAACAACAATGTAAATATAAAGCCTTTAGAATAGCTTTGTTCACTTAGTTAAATTGTTCATGATGTGAATATGATCTACTAGGTTTGATCGGAAGCTGAAGATGATCTTAGGGTGGTATAGCCTGTCATTTTTTTTTTTTCTTTCTTTTCCCTCCCCCACCACCATGAGATTATCCTTACACTTGTTCTATCAATAGAGAAGTTTGCAACTTCTTACTGAGAAATCCAGAAGGCTTATGTAGCATTTAACAGAGATGCAACTAGGAGTACTTTCTTTGGAAAGTACTATTTCAAAAGATTGTGAGAGAAAAACACCACACCTGACGTCTGTGGAACAGAAAGTGCTATGATGGAGTTACCCGGGATTCTGCTGGGGGAAGGAATTTTCTGGAAAGTCTATAGTCTGATGATGATGTGAGGAGGCTATGGGCCTGCTTATGCTTTCTTTCTTAAATAAAGAGCGTTTGTGTTCAGAATTCCTGTCTGTGTCTGTACCTGGTTAAGAAGTAACATGTAACTCAGCAAAGAGATTCAGGTGAGTGTGCAAAAATAGTGGGGAAGATGATGACAAACGCTCTGTTTTCAAATCATGAATGTTTTAGCGTAGCGCTTCCTTGCGACAAAAGAAGTTTAAAGTATGAGATCTGCATTGGCAGAGATCCAAAGCTAACTTTAGACCTGTAAAAAACTACATACATTTGACGTAAATGTGACGACAATCTTGTAACTATTTTTTAGGACCCAATTTAGGACTTTTTTTACTCTGAACTGACAGCTCTGTCAAGACCAATGCAGTGAAAAAAAGACCTCGGCTTTTCGAAAGTAACATTTTCTGTCAATTCTGAAATATTTTTGCAAGAATCGTAGAATCTTTGAATGTTTTGGGTTGGAAGGGACCTTTAAGGATCACCTAGTCCAACCCTCCTGTAACAAGCAGGGACATCTTCAACTGAATCAGGTTGCTCAGAACCCCATCCAGTGTGTCCTTGAATTTGCCAGGGATGGGGCGTCTACCACCTCTCTGGGCAACCTGTGCCAGTATTTCACCACCTTCATTGTGAAAAATTTCTTTTCACATTTTATTGTGAAAAAGAAGTTTGCAATTTAATTGCTTGAACCCCCAAGCTATTTCAAATAACTTCCCAAAAACTAGTTTAGAATTTCAGAATTTTTATTTGCTTCTTTGATTCATTTCATAATTAATTGTTCAAAAAGCACTCAAAACGTGTTTTTTCTTTGTAACCCTTGAATGATCTGAAAAAACTCAGAAACTTTAGATCAACTATTCTCTCTTTATGGTTCAGGAGGTGTATTCTTTCCAAACAGCAATTTTCAAGCTCTTATAAGTGTCTGGAAAGGTTATTCTTTGGGCTGAAATTTATCATGTTATTTCAGTGTGCAGTCATTTCAGAAAGCATTTGGCAGAATGTCAGGTGGATGCATATTATCACATTTGAATCTCACATTGCACACTGAAACAAATGACTCTATGCATTTATATCAATTTGCAATCAACTAAGCTTTTTCTTTTTTTTTTTTACCTTGCTGGATTTATGTCTTTTTTAACATTTTAAAATTGCACACACTCAAAAGAGACACAGAATGCTTTTCCATTTTATGTGCAATTACTCACCACAGTTTTTAAGAGCAAGAGAATTTTGTGCAAATAATATGTTAATGCAACATTAGTCATGAGATGTGTTGAGAACTTAAACAGTACAAGTCAGAAACTTATCAACCAAATTACGATTCCCACGGCGACATTAATTTAGCATATTATGCATATATGTGACACATAAATAAAAGAAGGTACAGTTTATAGAGATATAAAGTGCTATGTATAAACAAGATGATGACTTATTTAAAATATAGAGGTCCTGAAGCATCTATAACTTATCTTGGATTAGTTACAGCTGCTTTGGGAACTGTAACATTGAAATTTGTGATTTCTGTCTGATTACTTTCTCATGATAGTGCGCATAACGCAGACTTTCTCCAAGTTATTATATGCTGCAAACTTCTCTGAAAATACTTTTTGATGGGTTTATCAACTGATGAATGATTGATAATAATTTACTGTGGAAAATCTTCTGCTTAATTTTAAGGGGCATTTTACAACGATTAAAAGTTCTACAAGATTCAGAGAAGAAATTTAAACCTCCAGTTATTCATCATGTAAAATGGCATGTAAAATGAAGTGAGATTTAAATGTCTCATTAGAGAACATTGAGAATATTTGGGATAATGTTTTAGAGTAACCTGCACTTTATTCCTAGAATCTCTGTTCCCACATATTCTTGCTCACTGGCTTTGACCAAAAGCATGGTAATAGCAGTTAGCAGTTTGGGAAGAAGTGCATAGTGCAAAGAAAAGTAAACGGACAGAATTTCTGAGATTCTACTGCACTTCAGGCTTGAGATGTCACTCAAATGAGCCTGTGATTAACTCTTCTTAGGTGGAGCGGTCTGCATTTAGGAACTGCCTTTCTTAAATGCATTGTCAGTTTCTAGCTCAGTAAGGGCCACATTGCTATGGTGATGTCAGGAATTAAGTACTAAATATATTTTAAGTAGCAACGGTAAAAATTACGGATCCTCCAAATATTTTCTTATTGTGTGCAATTAATGAAAACAGCCAAAATATCTAAAAAGATGAAGTCTTTTTATTTTGCTTCGTTATCTACTATCTTACTTTTGAAATATCATTGATTAAATTACTTTATTTCATAACCTTGGTTTCTTGAGTCTCTTTTTCTTGTGTAAGCGATTCATAATCAAAGACATGAAAAGAGATGAGACCCATAATGGAGAGGATAATTTGTGCCAAAAATTAGCAGTAATTTGCTTGCTTTAAAAAAGTCTATGAATGCAGTGGTTTGGGGGGAAATAATAGGGAAGTTCTGTTTATTCAAGTGGTACTTACTTGCTTAGGACAATGTAGTAATAACATATAAAAGATGATCAGATCACTCACTATTATTTCTTCCTTAGGGGGATTGTTTGAATGGCACTGAACAGGATTCCTGCCTATTGCTGTTTTTTATTTTCATCTTTCAGTTTAGCAGCAAAAACAGGCCTGAAGGAAATATCGTTTAACCCATCCAGTTTCTGTGGTTTAAATATTTACCAAGTGTCCAACCAACACTTCTTGGTTTGCTCCAATAGCACTCAGCATCCCCTGGAGCTTTTGATCCATTTACTAACTAAATTTGGGTTTGACTGCTTAGTCACCATGGTTAGATAAAACACTTTAATTGTGTGACCATAGACTGTTTTGAAAGTAACTTCCATATAAAAAGTAAGTGAGACACTGACTGTGAAAGCTTTAAAATATCAAATTATAATGGAAAAAAATACTTAAAGTTAGAACTTTTTATGGTAATTTGTATTAAAGTAACCAGTAGTAAGGTTTAGCAAAAATCAAATAAATAATAATCAAAACCATAGATATAGGACATTTTCAGTGTATGTTTCTCTTCACCGTTTTCTCAACCATTGTGTGCATGAGAAGTTTTATTATATTATAGATGGGGCTAAAAATATGTTAGCTATGGATTTACAATTTTCCCGACACAAAATTTTGAAGAGAAAGTGAAAACCTGCTTACAGTTAGTCTGAGTGTCAGTGAAGAAAAATGGAAAAGACAATGTTATAAAAAGAAAGCAGTATCAAGAGTGTATTTCTTCTGTCTTTGAAACCATGTAAATACTGACACATTTTGATAAAAGTATTCAATTTATGTATCTTTACCTATGATGTATACATTCATTCTTGTTTACAGGATGTATTTCCAATCTGTACTATGACTTTCTTTTTTCCAGTTCTGATCTGTATTATCCTGTTTGTTGGTATCCACTTCCAAATAGAGTTAATTATTTCAGTTAGACCGTTGAAGAATTGGAATGTAAGCCCTTTCTGTTTTAAACATAGCTGATCTAGGTAGAAGATAGAATTCAGATGCTGCCTGCTGCATAGTCAGGTTCAGATGCAACCATCAAGGGCTTGAAGAAATGAATTCTACACAATGAATTTGGATTATTTTTGTTCAAAACTGTATTGTGCTTATAGTAGGGAGTTGCTACTGATCCCCTAATCATCTTTCATTTGTGTAATCAATGCACCAGCAGTCTTGGTTAGACTAAAATTCAGACTCTAGATTTTTTTATCTGAAAAAAATTTAAAATATATTTTTGCTAGATTTTGGCCTACAGTGAGGCAGTTGTAAGATTGCTTGTAGTGTCATATTTCTACCATTATGAATATAATATTTACAATATAATAATATTCACAAGATTTCAGCAATTTTGGGGTAAGTATTTTGAAAACAGACACAAACCCGTAACGACAGCATGAGTCCTTGTCTAGTCTATATTCCCTGTCTAAGGCAGGATAGATCCTATCTAAACTGTAAGTAAACGTCATCTTATGATGGAGATAATACAATATTCCTGAACTGTCTTTACCTGTGCTCAGCCTTCCCATCTCTTTGAGGTGTGTTTTTTTTTTTTTTTGTGTTGTCCAATCCCCCCTGTCAGTTTAAATCTATTACCTTTTATTTCCAGTGAAGGTGGAAAATAATTAATTTCTTTCCTTTCTGTGGTGACCACATTTTAATTAGAAGATATTTCTAATTTCTCTGCTATGTCTTTTGCTATTTAGCTATATCTTTGTTGATTTACTACATTTTCTAGGCAATTAATCTTTATTCTAGACTTTTTCTGCTGGTGCTCCACACTGAACTCCACTTTGAGCCTCCTCTCCAGTGACTAGTTCTTAAATTTAATAGTGTAGATTTAATGTCTAAAATTCTTCATAGAATTTAGATAATATTTTTTCCACAATGGATATAGCACTGATGTCTCACATTCAGTGTGTAGCCCTCTAAAACCTCTCCTGATCACTGTCTACCCACTTGTTTCTATTGTACATTTATTCAGCTGATTATTCCAGCATAGAGTTAGCATTTGGTTCTCTTACCAAACTGAATCCTGTTTTTTCTGTTGAGACAACTAATCCTGCCTTGCCAAAAGCTTGCAGGTTGTCCCTGCATGGCATTTTTTGTAAATTGAACAAATATGCTCTCTGTTTCATCATCTATGTCCCTAATGAAAATTAGACCACACCCAGGACAGGCAGCTATGGAATGATACTGAATATATCCCTCTAGTTTGACAGTAAACTACCAAAAAACTCCAATAAACTACGAATAAACTTCTTCCAATGAGTTGTTTGCATTCATGCTCATGTTGTACTCATGTAATACCCATTCTTAGTTGTTAGAACTAATTTTCATCTTGTGGGACTCTTGAGTTTCAATTCCTGGAAGAATGCTTCTTTCTATCCAATAATTGCTTTCTTTATTTACTGTTCTAGATATTGTTCAGAATGTCCCAAAACGAGACAGTCATTGTCTGGTAGATGTAAGGTTAGCTGCGTTCATTATTGCCACAAAGGCCTGTGCTTTGGATGACTCTGCTATATAAATGGGTCTTATTGATTTTATTTTCTCGATTTCATGAAGAGTAGTGGACTGTCTGCCACCTCTAAAGTGCCTTTGATCTTTCCTCCATGTCGTCATTTCATGGAAGAACATAAGTCTGCTATACCTTTTGAATACATGTGGCAAATTTTGATATGGGTTGAAGTTTTCTTTAGAAAACAGATTTTTCAAAGTTCATTGATGATATATTCAGACAGGCCACTGCTAACTCACCTGGTTTCATTTAACATAGCTTGTGGAGGAAAGAAGCAAATGCTGAAGAATATTTAAACAAAGCTTGAGGATTATTTGGTAAAAGCAGAAATAACTGGGTCCCCGCTGTGGAATAGATGCCAAGTCTTAAAATTCTGAAGTGCAGATCCTTGTGATTATGGCTGAAAATGGATCCTTTCTTACTGGCTGCATAATCACAAAGATTAGCTTTGCACCTGTTTAAAATTTTGAAAATAATAGAGTGTTAAAAAGGCAGCTTGAGAAGTTAGGAAATGAGAGAGTAGAAGACTTTCTTTTGAGATCTGCCAAACTGTTTGTGACAAAATTGAGAAGCTCCAAATATGGCACTACTTGCTTACTTACGGGTAAGTTATAAAAGAAAAGTTTTAGTTAAGTTTGAATTTGAACTTAACACGTTGGTACCTCTCAAGAAAGTGCTATAATAGAGTTTTGTATTTGACTTCAACAAATGAATTTGTGCTTTCAGAAGAAAAAGGTTGCAAATCTGGAAATGTATTCTTAAAGTATTCCAAGTAATCCTGTATCTGCTTTGCACAAAGCATATTTTACGCTTCGACTTGATGATCTTTGAGGTCTCTTCCAACCATAATGATTCTATGATTCTATGTATATTCCTATCAGAAAATTAGCATTTTATAGTCATTTTACAGTGAAGTAAATGAGTGTCAAAAGGCTCCATGCTGAAGTGTGTGAGGTCTATGGAAAAGAAAAGAGGGAATTTGCTAAGGCTAGCCAATTTTGTTTATGCTGGCAAGCTTGAATGTAAACTCAAAATAATTTTGTTAATTTTTAGGGTCTTAAACAGGGCAAATTTTATATTCTTAAATTACTTTATGCATATTTGCAAAATTTGCTCATGAACTCTACAAGGACTAGGTGTGTTTATAGTAAGGTCATTTTGCAGGTAAACACACATAAAAATAGCAAGTAGAATAGTAAGTAGATGTACCTGAGTGTAATCTCAAGTATGCCAAAAATGTGTTGTATCATGTTTTTATATACCTAGGTTGTCTTCTTACATGTACGGTCTCTTTATAATAGAGCTTTAAATACTCTTTCAGTTCTAAGTATGGGAAATTTATCTGAGTTTGGAAGGAAGATTAGAGCATGTAGTAGCATGTAACAAAGCTTCTTATTACTTCACTTTTGGGCTACCTCCGTCGTGTCTATCCAAAAACTTTCACAGCATTATTTCAAGTTGCCACTTAAACTGTGTACAAAACACTGAATGGTGAATTTTTAAGAGGTTGTCAGGCTTTTTATCTTTTCTTGATCACTTATTTCTAAGTGGAGAAATTTCTTGCCTATTTTAGATTTGTGTAACTGATTTTTCATTTTGAACAGTGCATAGTTAATATTGTAGGATTAGGTATATAGCTGACTTAATTTTCTCTTTTCTGTATTGTCAAAGTTTCTGTCTGCTTCTGTGATTTTAGTCTGAATTGTGAATATTTTGGTATCTGGCTTTCAATGAACAAACTAATACATTGTTAAAAACCTTCTGATGATACTAACTCAATACTGCTGACTGAACTCAAAAGAATGTGATATTTTTGGGCCAAGTTATTTGGTTTTGAGCCAGAAACATTTTGGGAACATTCCAAGAAATCAGAAATACCAGACACTTAAAATTCCAGTATCTCAAATAGGAAACAAGTAACAGCAGGTCACATTTAAAAACATCTCAGAAACCGCTGTTGCCTTGGAAAAACTAGAAGAATTTGGATATCAGAATCAGACATATAATGGGACAGTAGTATTAAATGTAGCCAGGAAGACATCAATACCCTTCCATACTTAGGTATTTTACTTGCTGCACTTCCATTAAAAAACAGAGTAAGCCCCCTGCATTCATACCACATACACAAATTTTTTCCTTCATGAGTCCACATCCTGAGCTTAACTGGCCAAAACTGCCACTGAAATCAGAACTGGATCCAAGACCTTTCCTTTTAATATGAAGGCATTCGTTTCTTTTTGGCACACACATATAAACATTCATGTTCCCAGTTATGTATATATTCCTCTGTATTATATATTTAAGAATTCCCTATTCTCTTAAACATGGTCTCCTACTGATGTAACGTGACCTACTTGACATAAATAGATGGGACATGTCACCACATGATGCGTCACTGTGGACATAGGAACAGATGTGCTGTTCAGAAATCTGTGGTTAAAATGTCTGCAATATGTGATTAAAGAAATATTTATTTTTCGAAAGTAAAAGATTTACTCCCCACAAAAATGTTGCTCTGGTAAAGTTCATGTCTTTCAGTACTTTATGCTTTTAATAACTATGGTGAATATTGTACCATAAAACTCCTGATGGTTAAACTGTATTGGAATCACGCTAGTATCTTTCAAACAATTAAAGCCACCAAAATGTATTTCAGACACCTGTGTAATCATTTGAGCCTAGTAGTAGCCTATCCTTAGGAAAATCTTCCTTCAAAGATAAGGCAAACTTTGAGCAAAAACCATAGAATGGTGTTTCACTGATACACTTAGAGATCTAAGGAAACTTTTGTCCATTGCTTTCTAAAGAGAAAAAGAAAAAATTGCTGTGTATTTTCAGCAAGTAAATGATTTTGCAGGATCTAAACAGCATAAAACAAAGGAGTTTTCATACTGGTTTTCTTTAATACTCCAAAGTAATTTTATTTCATCCTTTGACTTTGAAATTGAAAAAAAAACATTCACTGTTGAAGAGAAGCCAGGATAGCAAAATTTAAGTGATAGAGTCTAAGCCTTTGAGTTATTGCTAATAAATGGATGACTGCCATATATTTTATAAGCAAACTCATACTTATTGAGAAAAAATGCAATCCTTGCTTATTGATATGTATTTTCTTTATTACTCATAAGTAAAAATGTTATTTAAATGTGCTTAATGAAGGAGCAAATAGTGACTTGTCTAACTATGGTTACTTTTGGAGGTAGGTGAAAGGGCAAAATTAGAAGAGGAAAGAAGCCAAAACCCAGAGATTTCATATCTGTTGGAGGAAAAATATTGAGCAGACCATAAGCTCCCCAGATGACTATAAAGAAAATTATTATTGCTTTTTATTCAAGATTAGTAATACCTTACTCTCTGTTCTCTTCACTCTTTTGCACAGAAATACCAAAATACGGATACATGGGTTGTGACAATAGGAGTGAAGAGATGTGACCAGATCATGATGGCAAATCCTACATTCCAAGTTTGACAAGACCTAATATAAAACCTAATTATCGAGATTTATGATTCAGAGCGCTCTGCCCTAACATTACGGGAAAAAAAAAGAGTTTTCATGTCCTTTGTCACAATGCCTGTTAAGTCCTGAACAATAGAATTGTCTTGCTTGGCAGGCAGAATAGACAATCTGAGTTGTCTTCAGTCAGGAATGAAATTGAATGTTTCTTGCTGTGAAGAGTTTTCCATTTACTCCATTGTTCAGCCTGCATTGATTCAGACAAATTGATTGTCTCTGTGGTAACAGATCCATGCCAAGGGATGACAAAAGTTAAGTCATCTGTGATTACGATTCAGCCAGCTTTGAACACTGAGTTTCTGGAAGCACTCAGATGAACTTCTGGAGGCATCATAACTACTGAAATACCGTGGGTAGGCAGTGGACTTCTTAATAGTACTGGCTATGAAATGGGATTAATTTTCTTTTTGTAATCTAGAATTTTTGTCATGTGGCTTTAATTTATGAAACAATATGCAGATTAATTCCTGGATATGGATTATCTTTTCCAGATCCAAACTTTTCCTTTACTCAAAGCCAGATACTGATCAAATGACCTTTAGCTTTGCACTTAGTTAGACAAGGTATTCTCCAAAGACTGTCTTGGAATTCATTACCTCCATAGATCAGCATTATAAGCATTGACCTGTGAGGCTCATTCCACTTATAACCAAAAGCTTAATGTATATTTCCTTCACAGTTTGTTTAGTTTGTTCTAATATGTGTGTTTTCTTGCTAATCATGTACTTTAAATACTGACAGTTACATGAATACATTGTAAAATAAACAATAAACGTAAATGTTTTGTGTCATAAGTTTGTTTACAAACAATTCAGGTTGCCTAGATGTGGATTTTGGTGTTTACCTGAAGAACACCATTGATTTTTTTTCCATTGAGGGAGCAGGTCTGGGGATAGTGAATGTAAGCTTTCAGTAGGCATGTTTGTCTTAGTTACATTCTGCAGACCATTTGTGAACCAGGGGATTTCCCAGGCCACTTATTTTAGAAGCTGAGAGGTTGTGCCACCCAAAAAATTTAAAACAAGTCTTTAAGAGGATGATACTAGTTTTCTGTATCAGAAACAGTGTGGCCAGCAGGACTAGGGAAGTGATCATCCCTTTGTACTCTGCGCTGGTGAGGCCGCACCTTGAATCCTGTGTCCAGTTTTGGGCCCCTCACTACAAGAAGGACATTGAGCTGCTGGAGCGTGTCCAGAGAAGGGCAACAAAGCTGGTGAAGGGCCTGGAGAAAAAGCCTTATGAGGAGCGGCTGAGGGAGCTGGGGTTGTTTAGTCTGGAGAAGAGGAGGCTGAGGGGAGACCTGATCGCCCTCTACAACTACCTGAAAGGAGGTTGTAGTGAGGTGGGGATTGGGCTCTTCTCCCTGGTAATTAGCGATAGGACGAGAGGAAATGGTCTCAAGTTGCGCCAGGGGAGGTTCAGGCTGGACATTAGAAAGAACTTCTTCACTGTTAGAGTCGTTAGGCATTGGAACAGGCTCCCTAGGGAGGTGGTGGAGTCATCGTCCCTGGAGATGTTCAAAAAACGTTTAGATGTGGCACTTCAAGACATGGTTTAGTGGACAGGGTGGCATCAGGTGTACGGTTGGACTTGATGATCTTTGAGGTCTCTTCCAACCATAATGATTCTATGATTCTATGATTCTATGATTCTGGTGAAAGAATATCATACCTTTCCTTTGGAAGAAAGAGAAGGAAGGACAGCACTATCTGGAAATATTCTCTGTTGTGCACAAAAATGTGTAACATCAACATTAAACTTGTATATCTGAGATTGAGTACTGATGATTTATCTTTAGAAATGTTTTTCGTCATTTTATTTTTTAACCTATAGAATAATTCTGCCTTCTTTGACCAGACAAAAAGAAAATGTGACTCAAAATACAGAAAAACATGGAAATGATGTCAAAACTTGGAATCTGAAAAGTAGAAAACAACTGGAGTTCCAGAAAAGAAAACATAGAAATGGGAGAAAATCACACTTCTAGACCTCAGGCCAATAACTTAACATCTCATTTTCACTGTTCATCCAGCTTTTGTTGGGTGCAATCCTTATAGCTATTGGAAAAATAGAGTACAACAAGGAACAGAAAAGCTGAGTTCTATTCTTTCTTTAACTAGTTAAAACATTTCATCAGAGTTTTCTGGAAATAGAATTACAAAATCTTAGTAGGTCTAAAATAGATAACTCTCAGAGATTTTGGAAACCTTAAGTATTACTGCAAAATTCTGTGAACCCTGTGGATGAATGACTTTTCCTGGGGAAAATTCAGTGATGAGAGCTTTGGAAGGGAAAAAAGAACATTTTGGAAGGTAACTGAACATCTTCCACAGTTACAGTGAGCTGGTCTAGAGAAAAGTGTGGATGACTGGTAGGTTTCTTCTCATCCTCAGTGCATCCCAGAGCAGGGTTTTTTAACCCTTTGTGTTTGAACAATTGTCTAACCTTTTCAGAAAAGTCCACGTGTCATCTTTTGCAGAGTTACTGTTTTTTTATTTTACAGCTAAAAAATTAAATTAAATTTTGAGTGTTTATTTATTTCTTTACATCATTGTGTTTGCTGACTTGCTTGCCTCCTGAGTATAAATGTGTGATTTCTTTGTCATTTCCCAGGCAACCTTCTGATGTATTGAGAGCCAGAAGTTGTTCACAGACCATACTTTGAGAAAGACTATCCTGGAAGAACTGTAAAAAAATAAGTTATCTGTTCCAATAACCCTTCTCTCTGTGTTGACAAGCAGCTAGAGAAATAATCAACTCAGCATACCCTGGCAGTATCTCTTTTTCCAAGTTTGATCTCTCTCTTGGAGAGATTGAGCAGTCGGTTTTGGGGATGACAGCAGTACAGGTTAGTTAAAGAATTTTTCTGGTCCTTTGTTAACATTTTAGTTATGTAGTGAAAGTTAAGAGTGATAAGGATTAAATTGTTACTGATGTAAAGGAGACTTCAGCCATAAGCTTAAAAACTATGCAAAGGGAAAGGTTCAGAAGTCTACACTTTTTTTATTAGCAGTGAAAGAGAGAAGAAGTTGAAAGATTTTCTTTTCTCTGCTAAACATTGAACAAAGATCACCTACGAATATGACTAATACTCTAAAAGTGCCTAGAAAAGGATGGGGTTGAGCATATGGCCATTTTTGCATGTTTTTTCAGTCCTGCAGTTTATAGGTTACTAAAATGACTGTAACAGGTACAGAAAAGAGTGGCAACTACCACATGATAATTTTGGTTACTCTCCCAAGGTTCTGAACATCCTGGTTAGCTTTCAGAAAAACAGATAATCTATCTGAAAAAAAAAAACCCAAACCTTCAGGTACAGCTGCAAGTAAAATTTTACCATATAACTGTAATCCAGTTATATAAAAGTTATCACATGCAATTCATAAGTTAAGCTTCTAAGTTAAACAATCAAAAGATATGAAATTAGGAAAAGAATTGTTTTATAGCCTTGATTCTGTGATATAATATTTCAGAACAGCCTTATACAGTTATTTGCTCTGCTTCAGTGAGAATTTCGGCCCTGTTTAGCAAAAAAAATTATGTTCTTTAGCCCATCTGTTTCGAGGCCTGTAGGCGTTACAATGTGACCTGGTGTGTAAGTGATTTTTTCGTTCAGGGTGCCGGAACAAAACAGGTCGGCCTCCTCCCACATGGACCTTGAAGATAGTGCTGTCAGCCTCCTGAGGATGCAGTTTTTATCTTTAACTGCTCATTAAATGCATGCCTGTTCCTGGGAAATTCAAACTCTACTGACCTCTTTAAGCCTTTGTTCTAATTATAATCAGTAAATTCATTCGTTCAGGAAAAATAGCATGTGACATACAAGAATAACTACAATTAACCAACACAGCTTTAATTTGGATTATCTAAGACTGAAATACTGAATGAATGATCAATCCCTGGTGGGGAAATTCTCATCAAATAAGTGTGAAGTATAGTTGAATAATGAATAAGTCAAGGAAATTACACTTAACTAATGAACACCAGTTGAACAGAAAAATATGTTCACTATGTGAGACATTAAATCATTCACTTGGGGAAAAAAAAGTGGAAGTTTAAGGATGTCTGAGTATTTCTAAACAAAACCACTGTTCTGCCTGGGCCTTGTTAGAAGACCCTGTCTCTAAAGTAGTAGTTTATCTTGTCCCTTCTTTAAAATAATTTCCGGTACATTTATACTCTATGCTATCTAATAAAGTTTATTGCCTTTATTTAGTCTGACCATATTCTCTTAATGACAAGTCTCTGAGTGATTTGTGGAGAGGAAATTTGTCATGTGGACAACTTTAATTTTAGCAAGTTGAGACTAAAATAGTCTTTCCCTGTTAGAAGATTTAGTACAATAGATAGAAGATATTCTCTTGTGCTTGGAGAAGGTGCAACTGTGGAATAGCAAGTTAGCATTTTCAGACAGTCTATGACAGAAAAAGCATTGTATACAGTAATAATACTTAGTTCTTTTGCATATATTGACTGCCTTACATTTCTGTGTAAACGCCCTCCCATTAAGATCACAACAAAAAAATTGAACCTTAGCTTCTCTCAGAAGTTCGTGTGGTTCCCACATTCAAAAATAGGTCACTTTGGCTTCAGGTCATTCCCCTGGCCAGCAATTGTTTATTTTACTTCTGAGTTCATAACACTAAGAATGGAAGAGAAATTTTGCTCATGTCATTACCATCAGTTTGTGCACATAATTAGTACTGACTCCTGCTAACTATGCACTGCTTATTTACACTTGTAAACTGCTTATAAGTATTCTTAGCAGCCTTTTGAGTTATAAAAAAACAATTAAAGCAAGTAGCCTGAATCTGCTAAGCAGAAGTTTTACTCTAAAAGTAAGATTCATCCCTTCTCAACCAGAGAAATGCAACGCAACTGGTATTGTATGGGTCAAGCCAAGGACAGTCGTTGCGGGTGCAGGCAGACGTTTTCTTTGAGGCATGGAGATCTGCCCTCTGGGACTACGTTTTGTGATGGAGAAGGACAGAGATGGTGCATGAGTGGGAGGGATCATCAGTTGTTGCCCCTATGGAAGCGTAGCTATTAATGTCTGTATTTACCAGGCATCCAAGTACTACTTGAATGATCTGTATCCTAGGTCATATGTGCAGGGCAGGGTGAAGACCACAGCATGAAACATTCATGTCTTGTGACTTAGTCTGTAGAAGAAAACAAATCCATAAAGAATTTGCATAAGACAGACTACTGTTGTATGTATCTGGATCCAGGCAGATCACTTAGACTTACTTAGCAGCCTAGCACCCAAAAGCAGCAAATTTAGAATTAAATAACATGACGGAAACTACATGAGACTGACTACTTAAGAAATACTTCTCAAATTAAAGGTTCAAATACATTTGGAGTGTGCAAACATTTGCAAAGGAGATTTGCTTGAATCTGACTCTCGAATCCTGACAGGTCCTTGCTTTTGAAGTCCTTGTCCTGAATCCTTGTAGCATCAAAGGAAGGGCAGCACTTTCAGGGAAAAAAAAAAAACAACAAAACCATTACTTGATTACAGCCATGCGTCCAGCACAGGTTATCTCCCTTAGCACTCACTTTCTGCTTCTTCATGGGTACAAAATGCTTTAACCGTGCACCAAGTGCTCACCAGAGCTGTGCTATACCTTTGCAGGGGTACAGTGCTGAGGAAGCTAGAGAATGCAGCCAATCTTTCTTTAGGCTATCATAACAGAAAAGGACCTCTTACTTTCAAAGTTGAATTATTTTAAATGCAAAGAAAGTAGGTAAAAATCAGATTATATCAATCCTTGAAAGCAGTGCTTATTGATAAGTCAGACGAGGACAGCACCCATGCTGTACGGTGCATCTCTTCAGTGCTGAACCATCTTTTATCAGTTTTTGTTGAAAACAACAGAGGTGGTGCCAGGTACTTGACACAGACGTCATTGGGGTCTTTAGTTTAATAGAGTACAAATATACTCTAAAATTAAAGCCCAGTGCTCTGTTTATTTCTGCTGTTCATGAAGCTGTCAATAAACTCGCGACAACACGGTCTCTCTAGTAATGTTCTGATGTCAGCTGCTCCTGTGGCCAACTTGAACCTACTGTGAATGGGTTTCATTCAGATTCCCCATCCTCTGTATACAGTAGGCTGACTATCCAGGAACCATATTTTATTTTCAGCTTCAGTTTCTTCTCCACCCAAAATAAAAAACCAAAAATGTATTCATCCCTCTGGGTCCCAGTGTTAGCATGCTTTAAAATAATATAATATTTTGCATTTATATAACATCAGCCAGAGGGTTTTGCAGGATCTAATACAGAGGTGCCTCTTTACACCTCTCTGAAAAACAGCCAGTAAGTTGAAAACCAAGAACTACTTAACGGGGCACAGTAACCGTATATAATAGTTCCACTCATTGCATCCCACACTAATGGGAAGAGTATGAGGTCTTAAAACAAATCAGTTGTATGGAACAATGCCGTACCCTCTGCAGGGGGCTAAATCTACAGGGCTATGAATGAAGGGCGAGGGGCTGGGGTAACAACACGCACAAGGTACTTCGGGCTTGTACCTCAGAGTCCTTCCGTGTGAACTCCATTCCTGGTGGCTTCCTCCTTCATTGTGCATCATTGAGGCATTTCTTGCCTTTTGCTTTGTGGAACTGGTTCTTTCAACTTTACACAGCCAGGTCTTTATAGCCCGTTTTATGTAGGGCTGCTTCCTGCCTCCTAACTCTCCCTTTGAGCTAGTAAGAATTAATATTTACATGAAGCATTGCCTTCCTTATAGATTTAAAAGAGGTATGTTCTCATGGCAGGTCTGGCTCTTGCCTCAGATTATGAAAAATAAATACAGAAAATGGAACAACAGCTTGAAGGAGCTGAGGTAGGAAACAGAACATAAACTTTCACTATAAATCCTGTTTCAAGCGGCAGCTACAAATAGCAGGCTCTGGTGTGTAAAGGTACATTATATATGGAAAATAAGAGCACATCTCTAGTGTAGGTGTGCACAACTCCCATGTTTTGTTGTGGGTTTACCTCAGTTCTGTCGTGACTATTTTATCTTTCCAAGACAAACAACTGTCAGCTTCGGCCTGTGCCCATACCTTGCACCACGTCCTAAAGAGTAGAAGATTTCCTTAGGGTTGGTGAGAAGAGTTTTACAAATCAAAGGAACGGTGAGTGCTCTGTGGTCTCTGGTGCTTACAGACAGGTACTTGATGGACCGTAGCATGGTGTCGACAGACAGAGGGACTGTGAGAGCTGACATGAGGAGGAGCACACGGGGCTATGCCAGGGTGTGAGGGGCTGAGACCTGGGGTGACGGGGGAAGCCTCTCCACCGTGCAGGGTTGTCTGTAAAGGTGCCAGGACAGATGAAGATTTCTAAGGATGACTTCTGCTAGCACCGACTCCTTATCTGTGCGTCTGCTCATCGCTGTCCTTACCCTTCTGTGGCCCAACAGGCAGAGGAGGGAAAGGAGAGACGGAGGAACAGACACCGCAGCTTCCAGGCCAATTCCTGTTGCAATCTTTCATGGTTGTAAGGTGCAGCGGCAGAAACTCCTGCT